>NC_064639.1:151437528-151525028 GCF_023864345.2 Schistocerca serialis cubense
AAAAGAGTAGAAAGCGAAAATGAAATATCAATTTATGTGTTAGGATATATTTTGTGAAGATAGTTATTTAGGGCATTGCAATGAAGTGAAACGTAGTCGATAAAGATTTCAAACAAGAAGCGAATTGAAGCCACTGAAAAGTGGTGCTACATAAGAATGCTGAAATTTAGATGAGTAGAGCGAATAATTAATGAGGAGGCACTGAATCGGATTGAGGAGAAAGGAAGTAAGTGGCACCACTTGACTAAATACGGACTCAGTTGATAGGACTAACCCTGAGATATCAAATAATTTTCAGTTCGTAATGGAAGCAAGTGTGGAAGGGTAAAGGTTGTAAAGCGTACTCCAAGCTTCAATACAGCAAACAGTTTCAAATGGATTTAGGTTCCGGTATTATGCAGCGATGAAAGTAGACTAACATGGAGAGCTTCATCAAACCTACAAATCACTCTTGCTAACGTACGCCTGTTAATATATCTCAGAGCACTTTTTAAGGTCGTACATTAAGAAGTTCCAGGAAGATATCGAACATTTCTCAAATATTTAGCTTGGATTAACAAATATTAGTTGCGTATGGCACTGTACGCTTCACACAGAATATATGCAGATTAACATGTAGATCACATTTCGTTACATTTCCGAAAGACATTCGATATTATACTAAATTATCTACTGATAAGATACGACCATAGGTAATTTCTTCACGAATATGAGATCACTTCGAAGAATTTTTGTGTAATGGAATCTTGAACATTTATTGGACAGTGGACGTTCAACATACAGTAGTACCAGATGTCCCCAAACACGCATGATGCAACCTCTCCGGTCAGGGTGGCCGAGCGGTTCTAGGCGCTACAGCCTGGAACCGCGTGACCGCTACGGTCGCAGGTTCGAATCCTGCCTCGGGTAGTTCTAAGTTCTATGGAACTGATGACCTCAGAAGTTAAGTCACATAGTGCTCAGAGCAGTTTGAACCATTTTTGTGTTGTTGATAGAACCGCAAATGTACTGAATAGAAATACACGATTCTCGTTTGACGCTAATGGAATTCAAAGAGAATGTTTTTGGGTGCAAGGAAAGTATTAGCTCTGGGTGGTTGTTAGTATTTTTACTTGGTGTAACAAATGTAAGATTTCATTAAACTATTTTATTTTATGATGCTTCATCAAGCGGTACCCGTTGATGAGCGAGCTGAGTTTTTGTTGCCCATATGCTGCAATTCTGTGTGTAGAAATACCCTTGGAGATGTAAATGAGCTTCGTCTGTCCACGGAATGGCCATTCACTGGCCATTTCCACGTGAGAAAGCAATTCTAAAACAAACGTTTGTGTTATTGGCAGGTCAACGTGGAACAACTCCTAAACATTGGTGACTCTGTGTAGAGAGCATTGCAGGATGTTTCACAGAATTTGATGCAATATGACGCTGATATATTCAAAGTTGGAGCAATTCCCTGGCAGTGGGTGTTTGCACACCACCGCTCGACTCCTCCTACAGTGCTTCAGCCACGTCTTCTGATGATGTCGAATCAATCGTGTTCCTTTTTCTGTCACACTGCACTTCAGAAGAACCTGTCTTATCGAAATTCTTAATCATTTCTTCCAAACGCTTGGCAGACATCGAACCATCAGCAACTTTCGTAGGGAATTTCGCTGGGCTTTTGGCCCACAGTCACCAGCAGCGCGAGATCCTGCAATGAGACAGTCATGCCGAGCGTATCAGAGACAAGCTAAGAAATAGCAGTATAATCCACGTCTTTTATTTTGCTTATTCTGCCGCTTACTCCTCCATATAGAGGCAAAATATTCATTAATTTTCTCTTGCATCAATAACGTTTCCACTGCTCCGAAAATAACACGGCTTGTGAGCAGTGGATCTTTTTTTACAGCTTTTTGAAACTGGTACTTCAGTTATAATCATCCTGCATACAGTCAGAGCGAAGACGAATCATTCTAGCAATGATACGGGTCATCAATGAAGAAATCCACTGGCATGAGCGATTTTAACAACTGGCAGGCTTTTGTGCTGTGCACCTACGTTTAATTTCGCGGTTTGGAATCCCTCTGGCCGCAAGAGCGCATGGAGCGCTCTGTCACCGGTAAAGGGCAGTTCGGAGGAGATGGTACGTAGTTACGGGCTGCGGCGACTTAGAGAAAAGGAGAGTGTGACACGGTCTGCAGAGAACGCAAATGAGGCGTCGTGTCGTATCGAAGCGTCTGCTGTAGCCCGTTGGCAAGAGTGGTGCCTTAGCTCATTGCGGGTTTGACGGGGCCGAGTGTTGGTCGGAGCCATCAACATCGCTCGTTAAAAGCTACTTCGGCAGGAGGCACAGCATTCAGCGTGTCCTCTGCTATTGAAGTTGCAAGCAGTTTGTGTCCATTGTGGTGCCAGGTTGGAGTCCGGTCTGACCTTCGCAAGTACTGGACGCGGTGGCGTCTGTTGGATGATACGCGTGGGTCTCCGACTACGAGTAATCTTCGTTACACCCTTCTCTAGGCGCTCTCTAAGCAAGCTTCTGTCAATGGGCGCTGGCGTTTACGAGAAATCACTTTGAGCACCCGACAAGTGCACACGTCACTTGGTGTCGCGTGGTGGCTATTTTGACTCCGTATCCTGGTTGCCCGTTGTTATTTATATAAATGTGTTCTTTATGAAGGTTTTTCCATGTACTACTTCAGTTCAATTCTGCAAATGTGTGTGGGCTTGTGGCTGTAACTATTCCAAATTGATTTCAGAATCAAAGGATACAGAATGTAGATGTAGTTCTTCTCATGTACGAAGTGTACGAGGGTTGTTCAGAAAGTAAGGAACGCTCTGTCGCAAAATGGAAACCACAGTGAAAATCAAAACAGTTTTCTTTGCACATTCAGCTACACCTTCCATGTATTTCTCTACATAGTCGCCTCTCCGACTTAGTTGTCGGAGCGTTATACCAAATTTCCACCACCATTGTCATAGAAGGCGTCTGCCTGTGCTTTCCGATAATTCTCTACGCTGGTCTATGGCGCGTAGCCTGCGCCCAAGTGTTGTCTTCATATCCAGCGTTTCATGCGAACGGAGATGATTCTCAGGACGAGCCAGTTAGGGCTGTGTTGTGGGCTATCGAACACTTCCCATCGAAAAGGCTGTAGGAGCGTCTTCACTGCCCCTGCAGAGTGCGACTGAGAATTGTCATGAAGAAAGAATTCCGTGGCAGTTGTGTTAGGTGGGCTGCATTCACTAAGGCGAAGCCTCTCAGTGGGCCCTCCTACTTGGTGGGAGACGTTGTTGTTCTAGGCACCTTTACTCGCTCACAGTGCGCTCACAACTGATGTGACCGACGGGCATACTATAGACACTGCCCAAATCTCCTGTGAAGAGCCTCGTCGGATTTTCACAGTGGTTCCCATTTCGCAGCTGATCATTCCTCACTTTCCCAATAGCCTTCGTACTTTATAGTCAGTGAAAATTGCATAATCCAGCTACCTTATTTCTGAGGCATGTCTATAGTTACCTGTTGGCTAGTATCACGAGCAAGAGCTGATTACTGAATTCTTTGCATCTACTAAGGAAAAATTTTATGCCTCAGTAGTGAAGTCGAAGTTTGTTGTATAACATTTGTATATTCTGTGTGTTACAGGATAGGTGATTGTATCTCTTGTTAACTGTGGTCTACTTAAATCTGCCTGGATACCATGACTGAACTTTTTAAAGGAGGTATCTGTAGTAGCGGCAATCGCCGTTCTATGTTAGTACAGAAGGAGGAATTATTGCTACTTGCGTTGCCTCTGCCACCACCTCTATCGTTATAAATTTGAACCACATTTATCAGTCGTTTTCGCTACTTCGAAGGCAATGGCGTTTTGATAATTACTGGCAATAGCCGATGGTTGATATTTGTGAGATATTGATTTGATCATAGGTTTTGCTGTTTGTAGTGTAAATGTATTTTTATTTCATCTAATATTCTTTACTAAAAGGAAGTGATTTTATACTGCTTAGGTTTTGAGCTGCTTGCTATCAGCCTTGTTATTGAAATTTAGTCTTTTCAGTTCTGGAGGCTATTTCTTAATGTTATTTTTGGATTTTTGCCTTTTAAAAATAAATTACTTAGTGTTTTCATAAACGTTAATAAAATCATTTGGCTCAGTTCCTATCCACTCAACACCAGCTCCCAACCGCATTTAAATTTTTATACACGATAGTGATAGAATCTGAAGAAATGGATTCAAATTTGTGCTGCAGCCAGGACTTGAACCTGGGTCACTTTCTTACTAGGCAGCGGCGTTACCACTACTGCTACAGTAGTGCAATGGCTAGCAGATCTGCATTGAAAGCGAGGAGACCATTTCTTCAGCTTCTATCATTATTGTAGATAAGGTTGAAACTCCGATCCTCAAGGAAAACGTAACTACGGCAGATTTTTATGTCCAGCATCTAGCATCAAGCAACATGCTAACGGGAAAGATGTTCGGTTATTTTCATGCTACCGTCCTGAGCATCTGTGGTAGGTGTTCCAATGGTGAAACTAGTTAGCAACTAGTACGCAACAAACCATGAAGCAATGTAATGCCTCATCACATAATGTGGAGGTGGAAGCCCTGGCCACTGTGTAAAGCACGATAGGCGTGGATACAATGATGGCGCAATTCTGGGGTGTGGAGAAATTTTTCTGGGAACACATATGTGCACAATACTGAATATGGCTCTCCATAACAGACGACCCCTAGATGTTCGCGTGTTGATCCAAGGAAATTGTCTGTTTTGACGGCAGTGGGCAAGGGTTTATCGAGACTGGACCGATGTTTTGGTCGCGAGAAGCACGTTTCCTGTTACATCAAGTCGATAGTTGTCACCCAGATAGATCGTAACGTGCACCACGCCACTGATGCAGTGGTGACACTGTTACGCAATAGAGGACATTCACGTAGTCATCCATGTAACTATGATAGCAATCGAAGGCTGTGAACTACGTGAACATTACTGCGGGCCATCTTTAACATTAATGCTTGATGTCTTCACCGACAGGGCTGGTATAATCCAGCAGGGCAACTATCACAAGGCCAGAACAGTATTACAGTTCATTGAGGATCATAACAGCGGACTCGTGTTGATGGCTTCTCCACCAAATTCACCTGATCGGAACCCGACGGAACACATCTGGAAAGCTGCCAGGAACCAGTTCGCAAACAATAGGCTCGTAATTTACGGAACTTGCGTGACTGTGTGTAGGCTAGCGCTATCACACACTTTGGGAAATTTACCAAAGACCTGTCGAATGCGTGCCAAGCAGAACTGTTGATGTACTGAGTTTCAAAGTCAGACCGACACGCTGTTATGAGGGCAATTTTTCTTGACATTTTCAAAACAATCGATTTTTTCTGCTCAAAAATTTCTCTAATTATCTATTTTATTGTAGCATCCATCCCAAATTCGCCAGAAATTTCCTTATCGAGTAACATGGCGATTTTTCAAATGTGTTTGCGGCAATCATTCATAGCGGGAAAGACATCGGCTTCAGTGTGAGAGTATGTGATTCCATTGACGGTCTAGCAGGAATTTCGGTAATTATGAACGCTCTCTAACGTGAGATCGAACCAATCTTTTACAAATTATACAGAAAATCGGACGAAAATCCTATCGATCGAGCAGAGCAGTGGATGACAGAAGCTTCCGGATACGGCCTTAGGACCCCCGTTGCCACGCAGAGGAATAGAAGGACGTCACTATGGATTTAGACTGTTCACCCTATTCTGGAAAATTTATAATATCTCTTTATATTCTTCTTATACTCGCAAAATCGATGCGCAAAGTAGTACAGTACTATTACTATTCAATGAGCGCATAATTACTCTTTGTAACATTCTCTCTGGGGTCTGTTGAGAGGACTTCTAGGATTTTCTACATGCCGAATAGCCGCATTGAATAATTGTAATTTTGCTATCAAGGTTACTGGAAGAAAGAGATTGGATATATATATTGTATGCTACTCAAGAAAATATATAACGAGTATTTACATCACAGGTGTGTATTATATATGTGTTCTCTAATTGGAAATTTGCACGGAGGTGTCGTTTCGTTGGTAATCAGAAGGGAACCTCCGATGAATTGGAAACGAACCTGCAATTATTAGATCCAAGGGCTCCATTATTTCATCGGATGATTAAACTCCA
Organism: Schistocerca serialis cubense; assembly: GCF_023864345.2. Taxonomy (NCBI): domain Eukaryota; kingdom Metazoa; phylum Arthropoda; class Insecta; order Orthoptera; family Acrididae; genus Schistocerca; species Schistocerca serialis. Next base: position 151,443,681 of record NC_064639.1, read on the forward strand.
TCAAAGCAAACTTTCCGCTTGATCTGAGGTTTCCCGACTGACTACGCAACGGAAGAAAACCAAGACTTTTATTTACACAGGATTGCAAATCGCTTCGAATCATCGAGACTGCGGACAAAGAGAGCCATCGTCCGATTCTGATTAAACAAGTAAAGCTTAATTATAACTTTCTTGAGCCACTGTGATGACTGTGACATGGCTGCTTATGAATGAGATCATTAAAAAAATACCAATAAGTAAATTTCCTCCTCACCAGCAGCCAGTATAAACACAATAATATAATTTAAAATTATATATTTTTCATCTGTGTGGGATCCCTATCAGGTATGACTGATAGGGGAGATAGAGAAGATCCAACGAAGAGCAGAGCGTTACGTCACTGGATCGTTTAACTGGCGAGAGAGCGTTACGGAGACGCTAAACAAACTCCACTGGCAGACGTTAAAAGAGAGGTGATGTGCATCACGGAGAGAGCTACTATTGAGTTTTCGGGACAGCACATTTCAGGAGGAGTCGGACAGCATATTACTTACCCCTGCATACATCTTGCGTATTGACCATGAGGAGAAAATTCGAGAAATTAGAGCCAATACAGAGGCTTACCGTCAGTCATTCTTTCCACGCACTATTCGCGAGTGGAACACGGTTGGAGGGATCAGATAGTGATACCGAAAGTGCCCTCCGCCAAACACCAATAGGTGGCTTCTGGAGTATGATGTAGATGTAGATTGGTGTATGGTTCACGGATCGCAAGTACTGGTATGTTTAACTTATCTACAAAATCCTTAACCAAAAGCTTTAAACGCATTTTTCACGAAACCACTTTTTTTTCAAATTAGCGGGAGATTGAACATGAGAACGATACATACAATTATGATAGTAATTTGATACCCACATTATAATCTGAACTGTCCATCAGCGTACGTAGCCGTTTTGTGATATCCCCGAAAGTAATATTCGGTACACCGTTTCTTCTCGATTTTTTGGCAAATATAATGGCGTTTGTTTCAGCACCTCACAAATTTGTTAGAACTCAACATTTTTAAACTGTCTTTTGTGTGCTGACAGAAAATATATCGGAAACGACTTATACGAAATTATTTAGTTACAGGCCCAGTTGGAGTGCTTCGGTAATTCCCGCTGGTGGTATATGACCTGGCTGCAAGGGGTCTTTCCACCTGGTGCAACGGTTCCAGAGAGCGTTCGATGTAAATACAAAAATGATTTCTTGAAGACAAAAGCGTAAGAAAGGAAACTATATTGTCAGATTTAGCATTAATTTTTATTTCACTTGAAAAAGTCACGAAAATTATTTATTTTTCATCCGTGCTGATAGGGCTACCCTCGTAAGCAGGTGCTCGTAGTGTTTTGCCTCCTCGCTATATAGTTCTATGAAATCTACATCTACATCTACATCCATACTCCGCAAGGTGTGTGGTGGAGGGTTCTTTGAGTTCCTCTATCGGTTCTTCCTTCTATTCCAGTCTCGTATTGATGGCCCTTGTAGGAACACTCTCTAATACGGTTCGATAACACTGTGTGTGTTTGTGTTTGTGTGTGTGTGTGTGTGTGTGTGTGTGTGTGTGTGTGTGCACTTCACAGCACTATCAAGCGCTGCTTGTGGAATACAAGTTGAGCCACATTGGTGTCTTCGTATACGGAGTTGTTGAGTGTGCTGCAAGAAGAAGGGCGCCGCTTCGTCGTGCGTTGTTAAGTGGGGTGTTTTACGACTGACGGCGGCCGCTGTGAATAATACAGGGCCAGCACGTCCACAACCCCACCCAGTCAGTGGCCGGATTGCTGACGAACACGGCACGGGAGTGGTAGGGGGTGGGGGCTCACCTGGCGTGTCGCTACATTACGGCGGTGTCAGCAGAGCTTTATGCCTTCGCGTTTTACGGCCAGCCAGCCTGCCACCGCCCCTCGTCAACCGCATGACTACACCAACAGCTCCCCGTTCATCCTGCTATGTTAGTAGCGCGAAGTCACCGTGTTACTCTACAAGCAAATTCCTACAGCAAATACTGAGATGTACTCAAAATGTATCTACGAATGCGTGCTGAAAAGTAATGCCACCGAATTTCTAAACGCTTAAGTGAAACAAACGCTGTTAGCATTCTACATCTTTATCCTTCACGTCTGCATATTTATTTCTCAACATAGTCACTCTGTAGTCGAACACATTACTCTCAACGACAGACCAGTTTGTTGATACTGTCACTGTAGATTGACTTTGTTGATCACAACCGCCATGGGACAACGCAGACTGCGCCAGAGGCTCACGGAACGGCTAGGGGGGCTGTGTGGACACGGCACACCTGGATTGTGTGTGAACGACAGCTTGCAGATCACTCAGGAACGACCTTCAGTAACTGGAGAGCTGGCAGTAGTCCTGTCTACCAATCATCTGCGGCGTCCAAGTAGGCTGGCATGGCAGATCAAAGCGATGACTTGCCCATCGGAGTGGCTGTCTCAGTTTCGAAGTCACTACAGTGTGCTTAAAATCAGTTGCCACTTTTGACGTTTTTCTGACCAGAGGGGGACGAGATGCCGTTGCCCACGTAACACCAATGGTGAGCCCGCTTTCCCTACAACGCTACCAACGGTTCGGCTAGTAAAGGCCCCTGTTGCCACTCCGTGAATAAACAGTGCCACGTGGTGACACGCATTAGATACACCAATGTTTGTCAGCTCTCGTTGAAAAGTCGTATTTTCTCGCACAGAAATGTTTTGTAGTCATGAAATATTGACAACAAGTGTCAAGTGTTTTGTGTTGGCGTTGCATTAATAACAACAGTGCAGTACATCTGAATACGAGATTTGCGGTAAAAATGTCGTTCAAGCACACGTTCACCGGCTGAGAAGCCAATGTTCTGCTGCAAACCATTCCTCGGAATTCGATAATAGTAACGGACAAAACGCGCCATACCACTCGGTTGTGATGCATAAGCTCCAACAGCGCAGTGGAGGAAAGCTGATATTTTGTTCTGGGTACAAAGGAATATCCCATGAGATAAAGTTTAACCTAGCGTGTATAAGGCGAAGTTAATGGAATTTGTAGTGTTGTACAAGTCAAAACTCCACGATACCAGGTAGATGTACTGGCTAACGGTAAAGCATATTGTTTAATCAGGCTTCCTCCGTATCATGGTCATTTAAATCCGACTGAGTGTATATGGGTCGATGTGAAAAGTAACGTGGCAAAAACAGCAAGAAGTTTACGCTCACTGAAGTTGAAATGCTGACAATAGAAGCCACTGCAATTGTTACACCACTGGATTGGTCTTGAGGTGTCAACCACACCAGGAAGGTAGTGACGAGCCATTCCTGAAGGACTGTGAGAAGTTCTAAGGAATACGTAACTTCTCTTGTTGTTCTGTTAAAATCTGCTTCTCTTGTCAGAACACAGCAGAGTTTAGAAATATTTATCTCACTAACATTGTAATGCAGTTGAAATTGCGGCAAAATCTTGAAATACTGTATTATTACACTAAAAACTGAGTGCAAGTCGGGTTAATATTGTGAGGAACAGCCCATTCTAAGTATAAAAATAAATGTGTAATTTTATCACTTATATTGTTGCAAAATCCACAGCATTTCTCGTTTCAGCATGTGTCGGTGACCCCCAATAATTACATTATTTAATTGAAAAAATCTGTTGTTCCATGATTATCGTGATATGGAAGTTTAGCATATTAATGAGATGGCGAAACACTCTTGTCTTTGCACGCTACCATTTGCCAAAATAATGTTTCGATATCTCAAAACATTTATAATATACGAAAAATTCATAATATTTCATTCTAGCTTTTTCATTGACGCACGAGTTCGTGACGTACATTTTATTTCTCCAGATTGGAAGTAGGCAGCTGTATCCTCCCAAGTTTAAAGAATAATTCAATATATTACCTACATTTAATCCACAGAAACATCTAACCTAACAGACACCAAACACAAATTCATAACGATACCTGTTTTTCACTTGAAAACAAGAATTTCTTGCATTAGTTTACCTATCGAAACATCGCAATGACTATGACCATTAACGGAGTGATAGGCAGTTCATCAGGAAGCTGACGAATTTAACTATAAAATGTGTGAGAATGAGAATTTATTACAGAATAGTTTCTTTAAAATTGTTTCACTGAGATCGCAGATCGGTCGGCTTGCTGTTCACGCAGTGGCAGATTCCGCGCCGAGTAGGACTGGAATTATTCCGTGGTCACCTCCTGATGCACTTCCTCCCACTCGCTCCGTACTGCATGTCAAAAGTCGCAACTTATTTTTAAACGCACTATAGGCAGGTAGCAGTCAGATCATAATCAGTCAGAATATCGTGGCTTCACTGAAACTCAATAGATCATTATTTTCTCTGGCGCCACAGTGGTATGGCGATATTACTGCATGTGTTTGGGAGCTCCAGAAGCTCGGTTATTTCAGCAGCAGGACTGGAGCCTATGACGCAGTGACTCAAGGTGGTTGGTTGGTTGGTTGGTTTGTTGGGGGAAGGAGACCAGACAGCGAGGTCATCGGTCTCATCAGATTAGGGAAAGATGGGGAAGGAAGTCGGCCGTGCCCTTTGAAAGGAACCATCCCGGCACTTGCCTGGAGCGAGTTAGGGAAATCACGGAAAACCTAAATTAGGATGGCCGGACGCGGGATTCAATCGTCGTCCTCCCGAATGCGAGTCCAGTGGACTCAAGGTGGACGCCGCGAATTTGAATTCGCCCTGGTTTATTTCATTCGTCAACGTTCCTTGCCTCTCTGTATCATTTGACAATTACATTGACTCTCTTTTGCTTGGAGAATAAAGCGTTACTTTATACTGCCCTGTTATGTACTGTTATTGCCGAGTTTGCTCTTTTGATACCCTCGCTCGCGTCTACTACGTTGCCGGTGTGCTATATCGGCATACTGACTGACACACCAGTTCCTGGCTGGCCTGCTTGTCTCTGAGCGCAAGAACCTCGAAAAATATTAGCGTGCGGACTGAATTCATTGCAGGGTGCAACAAACGCATTGCGACGAAATGAATATTTACTTGTCGATATAAACAGCTATCGCAAACTCGGCGTACGTTGTTGCAAGCAAGTTACCCAGGTCAGCTATCACTGTCAGATGAGAATGAATAATCGATTTGTAGAGGTTTTGTGTGTGTGTAGTAATCCCTAGGTTTTGTGGTGGAGGAGCCATCATTAATCTTCATTAGAATCGCGTTTGACTGACCCACCTTGGAGTTTCGGGTTCAGTGGATTGGCCCAGACTATTTGAATCGTTCACCTCGAGGCTTTCTTCTTCCTTGTTGAAGCTATTCTCATGTTTATTTCTATACCTTCCCTGAAAAAGTACACTCCTGGAAATGGAAAAAAGAACACATTGACACCGGTGTGTCAGACCCACCATACTTGCTCCGGACACTGCAAGAGGGCTGTACAAGCAATGATCACACGCACGGCACAGCGGACACACCAGGAACCGCGGTGTTGGCCGTCGAATGGCGCTAGCTGCGCAGCATTTGTGCACCGCCACCGTCAGTGTCAGCCAGTTTGCCGTGGCATACGGAGCTCCATCGCAGTCTTTAACACTGGTAGCATGCCGCGACAGCGTGGACGTGAACCGTATGTGCAGTTGACGGACTTTGAGCGATGGCGTATAGTGGGCATGCGGGAGGCCGGGTGGACGTACCGCCGAATTGCTCAACACGTGGGGCGTGAGGTCTCCACAGTACATCGATGTTGTCGCCAGTGGTCGGCGGAAGGTGCACGTGCCCGTCGATCTGGGACCGGACCGCAGCGACGCACGGATGCACGCCAAGACCGTAGGATCCTACGCAGTGCCGTAGGGGACCGCACCGCCACTTCCCAGCAAATTAGACACACTGTTGCTCCTGGGGTATCGGCGAGGACCATTCGCAACCGTCTCCATGAAGCTGGGCTACGGTCCCGCACACCGTTAGGCCGTCTTCCGCTCACGCCCCAACATCGTGCAGCCCGCCTCCAGTGGTGTCGCGACAGGCGTGAATGGAGGGACGAATGGAGACGTGTCGTCTTCAGCGATGAGAGTCGCTTCTGCCTTGGTGCCAATGGTGGTCGTATGCGTGTTTGGCGCCGTGCAGGTGAGCGCCACAATCAGGACTGCATACGACCGAGGCACACAGGGCCAACACCCGGCATCATGTTGTGGGGAGCGATCTCCTACACTGGCCGTACACCACTGGTGATCGTCGAGGGGACACTGAGTAGTGCACGGTACATCCAAACCGTCATCGAACCCATCGTTCTACCATTCCTAGACCGGCAAGGGAACTTGCTGTTCCAACAGGACAATGCACGTCCGCATGTATCCCGTGCCACCCAACGTGTTCTAGAAGGTGTAAGTCAACTACCCTGGCCAGCAAGATCTCCGGATCTGTCCCCCATTGAGCATGTTTGGGACTGGATGAAGCGTCGTCTCACGCGGTCTGCACGTCCAGCACGAACGCTGGTCCAACTGAGGCGCCAGGTGGAAATGGCATGGCAAGCCGTTCCACAGGACTACATCCAGCATCTCTACGATCGTCTCCATGGGAGAATAGCAACCTGCACTGCTGCGAAAGGTGGATATACACTGTACTAGTGCCGACATTGTGCATGCTCTGTTGCCTGTGTCTATGTGCCTGTGGTTCTGTCAGTGTGATCATGTGATGTATCTGACCCCAGGAATGTGTCAATAAAGTTTCCCCTTCCTGGGACAATGAATTCACGGTGTTCTTATTTCAATTTCCAGGAGTGTAGATGCGATAACTTTTCCCTACTGGAAGAACTTATGCGTCGGAGAATTTTACTATGTGGTCGGCTTAAGGCGATAAACCGCATTCCACCTTCCCATTCCCAAAGTGGCACTGTGTCTGTCGAAAGCTTCAGTGAACCAGACTGGCTGACTTTTCACTCCTGCATCCGCCCTCACGTCACTTTGCGCGCAGGCACAGATCCTCGCACTAAACTTGCTGTCTCTTTAGGTAAGTGCACCGACCTATTACAAATTAAAAGAAAATAATCTCTCCACAGAAAGAAAAGCACTAGAGATACATGCAGCGCACAGGTTGTTGCCTACGTGGAATTTATGAGTGTTGGACAGGGCCTTCTATGGACCAAGCAGGCAACCAACGTACACTGGGGCGTCTGAACAGGAAAGGAAGACGGACAAGAAACCAGTGCCAACATTGTAAAGGAGCGAAATAGTTTTTAGTTTATCTAGAGCTCACATTGAGACGTGGTATGAAGCCAGTGCTTTGATGGTAACTACAGATTCTCGCCAGTACAAACAATTGTACGTTGGGATGAGAGGTGGACATTCCATCTAGCAATGATCATGTCCCCTTGTTTACACCGTATTGACGCCTATTATAAAGTAAAGCGATTATTTGTGAGCAAGTGATATTTACATACAGCCAATACGATAGAAAGGAAGATTTTGTGTAGTAAGTTTCAAACGTAATGGCTTAGGTAAACAGAGCATTCTTTTGTGTTGTTTGCATATTATCTAGCTAGGGTTTAGAGTGGTCTTGCTACACAACACACAAATTTCCAGAATCTGTGACCTATTCCATTTGGGGTAATCTAACAAGAAATTGTAAACCAGGATTCTGATTATACGTACTGCCAGCTGATTTAAAGCGTGAGACTGTCTTTCAACATCCTGAACATAGATATAAGGTACTGCATACGCCTGCCGAAATCTGTTTCAGGGCTTAGATATCGTTAACGATTGCCCTAATTAAAAAGAGACAGGAAAGGCTTCGAAACTGCATAAGCGTTTGAATGTAAACATATTTTTATTCGCTAGGAAATCATTTAACTGCGAGAGCGACACTGAAAATAATAACTCAGGCAGTAACTTTTCTTTGTAGGTCGCCTCTGATTTCAAATCAATTTAGGTTTGTCAGGCATGAATCAGATAGTTACAGCGTTTTCAAAAAATGCTAATGCAGCTGTAAGCGTATATGCATATGCAACAGGCTTGCACTGTACACCGGAGCGAGTTCACGTTACGGTCGGTACTATATTATAACTTTGTTAGAAAAAATAAATAAACAGGCATAGGTCACATATCAGTTTGGCGTGATTCATAAACACTATCGCAGCGAAAAAAGTCAGATAAGCGGAGGAGCTTTAGAAGATTTCGTCACATCTGACCAAAACTATCCCATCACCTCGATATGATGCAGAATTGACCGCCCAATGTCACGAGGTATGGACCAGCCAGTATAAAAGGAGGCAGTGAGAAGTATTCTGTCGGCAGAAGCTGTAACAGGGGAATGGATCGGACAGGGGAGCTCAGTAACTTCAGATGTGGACTACTAACTGCATGTCACTTGTCCGCCTGCTTAGCTTGGTGGTAACATCCTTGCCTTCAATGCAAGTGGGCCCGGGTGCGATTCCCCGCCGGGTTGGAGAGTTTCTCCGCTCGTGGACTGGGTGTTGTGTCGTCCACATCATCATTTCATGCTCATCACGTCACCGAATCTGCGTCGACTTGCACTTGGCGGTCAAACTATCCGGACGGGGTCTCCCTACCAACGATACCATACGTTCATTTCCATTTGCATATCCCATGAGCTAATGCCGGCATATTCTAGTCCTGCCGAAACCGCGGGCAATTGATCGTGACGTCATTGTGAGGTGGAAACGCGAAGGAAGAACCACAGTTAACCATGACTAGGCAGACCTCATGTAGTGATGGACAGGGACCGCCAGGCTTCGAGGAGTGCCGCTGTAAAAAGTCGCATGAAATCAGCGGAAGACACAAAGCTTGAATTCTAAAGCGCTACCAACTGTCCGGCTAGCACAACCATGGGTGTACAGAGTAAAAAAAGCGTGACGTACGTGGTAGAGCAGCTGGCTGTAAGCCACGTGTTTCTATAGGCAATGCGAAGCGATACTTGATATGGTCTAAAGAGTGACGTCGCTGGACAGTAGATGACTGCCCTCTAGTGATTTTCAGTGATGAATCACTTTATACTTAGCGGCAATCTGTTGGAAGGGTTTCAGTTTTGCGGACACTTGGGAAACGCGATCATTTGTGTTACTAACAGTGAAATACGGAGGAGGTTGTTTTTAACATTATGGCGACACGCCTCGTGCTTAGTTTATGATCCCCATGTGACACTTAAGAAAAAAGCTAAACGCGAAAGGATAGAAACGCTTTTAACAACATTGTGTACTGCTCTCAGTAGAGGAATAGTTCGCAGACGATGAGTGTATTAGCATGACAAATACCCTTTATAAACAGAATCTTCGAGGCAATGGTCTGTCCACAATGTCGTACTTCAAAGGGACTGGCCAGTCGAGAGTCCTGATATGAACCAAATGGAACACCTTTGGGTTGAGTCAGAACTCGGAACTTCGCTCCAGCCCCTGCACCCTGTAGCACTCCCTTCTCTTGTCTTGACTCTTGTGGATGAGTGAACTGCTATTCCTCCATTCAGGAACGTCATTGAAAGTGTCTCCAACAGACCTCACCCCGTGGTAAAGACGAAAGGTGGACACTCCCCTTATTAATGTACGCTGATAGATGTCCGGACACTTTCGATCAGATAGTGTGTGTATCAGAAACGTAAGATGAGCATAATCGGTGACCCACTCCGCGTATGCTTCCGTTGTCAGTACCTACGGACATGACACATTTACGGACCTGCCAAGCGCACGCAGGCGCTGGTCAAATGGTATAAGGGTCATTAAATATGGAAACGAGGCGGATTGAAGAAAAGAAAGTAAACTGTTTATTATTTCAAAAGTAGTCGCCGTAGCTGTTAAAAACATTTATCACATTGTGAGACATGACCGTCAGTGCCCTCATGGGAAAGTGTTTGCGCATGCCTATGGAACTTTGATTGTATGCAGAAGTGCACCTCTTCCTTCAAGGCAAAACAACGGCTACGAATGTCTTTCTTCAGAGCTCCAAAAGTACGGAGAAAGCATGAGAAGAGGATGTGTAAGGGCTTCCCAGCGAAACTTCAGCTTAGTCGAAACAGCCTTGACTTCATGTGGGGAGGCATTATCTTACAACAGAATGATGCTGTCCGTCAACATTCCTGGCTGCTTGGACTTGATGGTGCGTTTCAATTTCTTCAGTGTCCACGTACCGCTGTGTATTAATTGTGATGCCGTCTTCCAGACAGTCAATGAGCAGCGGGTTAACAGAAGTCATCGTTCTGTGCCCACCCACACGTTGCCATGGCCCACGTGCTGCCATGACTAGTTCCACTAGGATGCAGACGTTTGGCTGGGAAGGCCTTACACGCCCTACACACAGTTACAGATTCTCCCCTTGCGATTTCCGTATTTTTGGAACTCTAAAGAAAGTCATTCGTGGTCGTCAATGAGGTTCGAACGAAGAAGTGCACGGCTGGAAACAAACGTGGTTCTGTAGACAACGGCAAAACTTTTTCCATAAATGCACTGACGGCGTTGTCTCACAGTTGGCTAAAGGTATTAAAAGTTTGGAGATTGCTTTTGAAATAGTAAACACTTTACTTACCTGGCTACGAAGTCTTTCGCGACGTATTTCTTGAGTAAAAATCTCTCGGTGTACATTCCGCGTCAAATCAGGATAAATCTCCAAGCTTTCGACCACTGCCTCCATGGTCGTCGTCAGGGCTAAAACTGACTGTCGTGAACTAGCGAGGTTCCCACTTTTATATGCAAAGGACGGCTACTGATTGGCTGGAATACGTCAGCGATATGGCGCGTAGCGAAGTGGTGCCCTCTACTTCCATAGATGTAGTTGCTATCCCGCGTTGCTTGCAGCGCCATCGCTTGAATCAGGAGGTAAAGTGCGAGAAGTTTTTCTCTGCGATTTTTCTTTATCCAGTGCACTCTTCCAAGTGTTGCTAAGTGCATAGCCGTTGTCTCTATTAAAGTTATTATCGCTAAGTCTAATTTCGACTGCTTCCCGGATCACAGAGTCCCAGTAATTCGATGTGTGGGCTATTACTCTGGTTTCTTCAAATAAAATCTTATGCTTGTTAAGCAGGCTATGTTCAGCCACCGCTGATTTTTCCAAATACCTGTATTTCAGGTGGCGTTGGTGCTCGATGCAGCGGTCGGTAGCCAGTCAGTAGCCGTCCTCTGCATATAAAAGTGGGAACCTCGCTAGTTCGCTATCTACCATCCTCCACACATACAAATCCCTCATCCGTCCTATCCTCTGTTATGCCAGCGTCGCCTGGAGCTCCGCCCCCACCCACTTTTACAAGGCCCTCCAAATCCTTGAACGCCATGCGCTCCGCCTTGCCTTCCGTATCCACCTTCCTTCCCCCACACGGCTCCTGTATGAACTGATCCCCTTCCCCCACCTCCTCCTGTTCCTCCAACATCTCCGCATCCTTTACATTGTTCGCAGGCTTGATCCCCCCCACCCTCTGGTTTCCTCCTTCCTCTCCACCCCCCGCCCGTTGCCGCGCCTCTATCGCTGTATCCCTCCCTCTCTCCGCCTCCACACCCTCCATCTCCTTCATCCGGGCAATTTCCAACGCCTCCCCCTCCCAGATGACGAACTTCGCCGTGACATCTACCCATCCTTCCAACTATAACCTGGCCTTGTTCCCCCCCCCCCCTCCCCAGGGCCCCCTTTCCCTCTTTCCTCCTTCTCCCAGAGCGGATTTTCCTCCGTCTCCCCCTCCCCTGAGACCCTGCACCCCATACTTGCCTCTCTCCTTCCCACATCCCTCCCTACGTGGCCCTCTTCCGCACGCCCCCCACTCCCCTCCCCCATCTCCTCCCCTCCTTCCCTTCTTCAGGTCTCCCTCATCTCCTAGCGCCTGGCAGATCCTCTGTATTGATCATCATCAGTGTGCCACATCGGTGTTGTGTTTAGTGCTGTTTCTCGTGTGCGACAAGAGGTGTGATTTTAATTGTGTGCTGCCTTGAGGTTCGCCGTCAGTGCTACGTTATGTGCTCTGCCATCCGTCGCTACCTTTATGCTCCTGTCGTACTGTGCTCTGTGTTCTTTTAATCGTTGCAGTGTGTGGCTTTTGTGTGTGCTACTTTTAAACAGTTTTTTATCTCCATTTTAGAGTCACCCCGTTTTTTTGTCTATTGCCTTCCATGATGTTCCCCCTTTTTTATATCTATGTTCACCTTATTCTCTCCTTTGCTGTTTTTAAATGTCTTCTCTTGTTTTGTTCTATGTCTTTCGGCTGAAGAGCAGCGCATATGCTGCTGCCAGCCCGCCCCGATGGGGAACTGAAATACAATAAAGAAAAAAAAAATAGTTCACGACAGTCAGTTTTAGCCCTGACGACGACCATGGAGGTAGTGGCCAAAAGCTTGGAGATTTATCCTGATTTGACGCGGCATGTACACCGAGAGATTTTTACACTTTACTTACCTTTTTTCCCATCTGCCTCGTTTTCATTTGATTGCCGCTTATATCTGTATCTCCGCGCACGTGCGAGCCACAGAGGGACAGATGAGATACTTATTTACTTGTTTTGTTTACTTGTTATTGCCATTAAAATTGGTTCAAATGGCTCTGAGCAAAAAAATGGCTCTGAGCACTATGGGACTCAACTGCTGTGGTCATAAGTCCCCTAGAACTTAGAACTACTTAAACCTAACTAACCTAAGGACATCACAGACATCCATGCCCGAGGCAGGATTCGAACCTGCGACCGTTGCGATCGTGCGGTTCCAGACTGTAGCGCCTTTAACCGCTCGGCCACTCCGGCCGGCTATTGCCTACAATTTCGACGCCTTCCACCTGTAATCCAATGTGGATAGTATTTTCACACAGTTGCAGAAATTTCCATCCAACTATCACTTACATGCTCTTCAAGATTTGTAATTTAGAATTTTTAATAATTAGTGAAATTAATCATAAGCGAAATAAAATTTTTTAATAATGTTACATGAAAAGGGAAAATACCCAAAACACTTAAACTGTGATACCACATATGTTGATTATCTACACTACCATTGCAGCAGATAGCTTTCCGGCATTACCTAATCTTAACCTGTGGGAAATCTAGAAGTTAAGGAAGATATTTTCTTCAGCAAGCTTTTGTTGTGGAATTTTGCATTCATGAGTCATGCTACCAATACTTCTTCTAAGCGAGTGAATCCATGATCACTGGGGAGAGCACACTAAATCTCTAGAATCTGCATTCAGGAATTCCATACCATTCCCAAACGGTCATGGACCCACCGCGGGTCAGTTCTGAGACTGAGTCACAGGTGAGGTAGCGCCATTGTCTGCAGTGCCAGCGGAGTTGACCAACGGTACATGACGAAAACACCACCCCAAACCCCCACAGCCTGATCATGGTTACATGTTAATTACTTTTGATCGTCCTATTTGTAGATATTAATTCTGGAGTCGGTGAATACTTGCCGATACTCATTTAGCCACTCACATTATTCACTTCAGCATTAACATTTACAACAACAACAACAAATTATTTTAACCTCCCTCCCAGATATCTTATTTGTTATCTCGTTCAAGAGATGTCACATGTCTCTGTCACTTACAGGGTGTTACAAAAAGGACTTAACAACTTCGAAAACTCAATTCATTCATAGTACCTACAGAGGTGATTGTAGTGTCAATTTGTATGGAAATACATCACGTTTTGTCTTGGATAGTTCCCTATTGTCGAACGCAGCGTAAGAAGCGCTAGCGGTAGTTGCGTTAAAGATGGCTGCCTTCACCGGACCCGAGTGTGCTAACTGTGTGTTTTGGTTTGAAGAATCGAAGTCGGCGACAATAGTTCAGCGTAATTTCCGTACCAAGTATTAATTTCCGTACCAAGTATGCTAAAGAGCCTCCCAATAGGTCTACAATTTACGAGTGGCATAAATGTTTTGTAGAAACGGGGTGATTGGTAAGACACGAGGAATCATCAGATTGTCCAAGCACATCTGACGACGTCGTTGAGAGAGTGAAACAAAGTTTTGTCAACAGCCCTACAACATCGACCGGGCGTGCATCTCGCGAACTGCAAATCGCACATACGACTGCTTAGCGTGTGTTGAGGAACCATTTGCATTTGAAACTTTACAGATTGTCTATCGTACAAGCAATAAAAAACACATAAAATTGCTAGAAAAGCGTCTGTGCGGATATGTTAAATCGATTACATGAGGATGAATATTTCATAGACAAAATCATCTTTTCTGACGAGTCGATTTTTCACGTAAGTGGCACATAACTGTAGGATTTGGAGCAGTGGAAATCGACATCAAACGTTGCATCATGTTCGTGATAGCCCTAAACTGAACTTTTATGTGCACTGAGTAAGAAAAAAGCGTACCGCCCCTTTTTTCGTGAGAGAACCATCAATGGGATAGTGTACCTGGATATGTTACAACAATTTTTGATACCACAGATCGGTAAGGATGACCAAAAACGAAATGTTTACTTCAAGCATGATGGTGGATCACCCGACTACCTGGCTGACGTCGGGGACTTTCTCAGTGGCCGCTTTCCAGGTCGATGGAATTGCCTTGATGCGCCAATTGCAAGGCCCCCATGTTCCCCAGACCTGACACCAATCGATATCTTTATGTGGATTCATCAAGGATACCGTATTTGTGCCTCCTGTGTCGGCCTCTCTACCTGAACCTAGAGCAAGAATTTAAGACGCCACTGAGCAGGATACAGCTGTAATGCTACAGCTAGTTTGGGAATAAATCGACTTCCGAAGGGATATGTGCATGATAACCAATGGAAGCCGCATAGAACATCTTTAGTTTAAGGTAAATCCATTAATATGCTTCCCTATAACAGGAAACCCATCTTTTTTCAATACATTTATATGAATTTTTAAAGTTGTAAAGTCGTTTATCAAACACCCTGTAGTTTACCGATGCCAGTTATCTGTATCCGCAGATCTTCGAAGGTTGGGCACAATATGATCTTGGATACCAATGTCACCACATGCACACATATTTTTCTGACTTTTCTGTTTCTTATATAAATATTCAGGGCGTGGCTGATGGCCTGTTAGGCAATGAATCCTATCTCTCGAAGGATTTATGTGGCTCGTAAACATCCTAGATCTGACGTTTGGAAATATGCCGTATACCCTGCAACCTGGTGTGACAGCGTCCCAGTTTCTTCGCCGCTTACGCGCTTTCGGAAGTTTTAATTCTTGTTTGGCTGTTATTTCCTTATTCTCTCACCTTCGTTAGATTCCCTTTGCGAAGCCAATAGAGAGATCCTGTACACCTGACACTAATATTCATTGCACACGCGCCAAATAAGACGAGTAGTGCCTTCACCAGTATTGTCCCATAGGCTCCTATGGCCTTAACAGCACATTCCTCCGTGTATGTTTTAGGACCCACATGTATCAATTGTGTAGGTTTGTGTGTCTAGACGCTGGCGGCCAATCCTACATTAGCATTGAGGATGATAGAGTGTAGGCTGTTACAAAGGGATCTTAAAATTAATGTTGTCCAGTGTTTCCAACTTATGCGTAGCTTTGGTAGCTTTCTCGCGTACCTGCGATACATATGTGTGAAAGTTACGCTTTTCGTCTAAGTGTATGCTCAAACACTTACATACCCCACTGCATGGCACTGGATTTCCCCCAGTTCTCAGTGTGGGATTCCACGAACGAGAGAGAAACTGCTTCTGAGCAGCAGGTAGGTTGTCTTATTTGGTTCGATTTCGAATTTATTAACTGAGCAGCATTGTTGCGTTTGTGCAAGCACATCATATGATTTTCCTTCCAACCTGGCTCTTGAGTACATTAACAACACAATCACTATGTGATTGGCATTAGCTATTACTCAAGACCAGTGCTGAAAAACTACCGTAGGCTAACGTAGACTGTCGTAAGTAAGTACAGACAGCATTTTTCAAGTAGTTTTTATCATTATGTTTGTTGCGTAAGGATCGCTTTCTTTCCGTATACGATAAGTTTCTCACCTCTCACTATGTTCCTCTAAAAACTGGAAGCGGTGAATATATATATATATATATATATATACACTCCTGGAAATGGAAAAAAGAACACATTGACACCGGTGTGTCAGACCCACCATACTTGCTCCGGACACTGCGAGAGGGCTGTACAAGCAATGATCACACGCACGGCACAGCAGAAACACCAGGAACCGCGGTGTTGGCCGTCGAATGGCGCTAGCTGCGCAGCATTTGTGCACCGCCGCCGTCAGTGTCAGCCAGTTTGCCGTGGCATACGGAGCTCCATCGCAGTCTTTAACACTGGTAGCATGCCGCGACAGCGTGGACGTGAACCGTATGTGCAGTTGACGGACTTTGAGCGATGGCGTATAGTGGGCATGCGGGAGGCCGGGTGGACGCACCGCCGAATTGCTCAACACGTTGGGCGTGAGGTCTCCACAGTACATCGATGTTGTCGCCAGTGGTCGGCGGAAGGTGCACGTGCCCGTCGATCTGGGACCGGACCGCAGCGACGCACGGATGCACGCCAAGACCGTAGGATCCTACGCAGTGCCGTAGGGGACCGCACCGCCACTTCCCAGCAAATTAGACACACTGTTGCTCCTGGGGTATCGGCGAGGACCATTCGCAACCGTCTCCATGAAGCTGGGCTACGGTCCCGCACACCGTTAGGCCGTCTTCCGCTCACGCCCCAACATCGTGCAGCCCGCCTCCAGTGGTGTCGCGACAGGCGTGAATGGAGGGACGAATGGAGACGTGTCGTCTTCAGCGATGAGAGTCGCTTCTGCCTTGGTGCCAATGATGGTCGTATGCGTGTTTGGCGCCGTGCAGGTGAGCGCCACAATCAGGACTGCATACGACCGAGGCACACAGGGCCAACACCCGGCATCATGGTGTGGGGAGCGATCTCCTACACTGGCCGTACACCACTGGTGATCGTCGAGGGGACACTGAATAGTGCACGGTACATCCAAACCGTCATCGAACTCATCGTTCTACCATTCCTAGACCGGCAAGGGAACTTGCTGTTCCAACAGGACAATGCACGTCCGCATGTATCCCGTGCCACCCAACGTGCTCTAGAAGGTGTAAGTCAACTACCCTGGCCAGCAAGATCTCCGGATCTGTCCCCCATTGAGCATGTTTGGGACTGGATGAAGCGTCGTCTCACGCGGTCTGCACGTCCAGCACGAACGCTGGTCCAACTGAGGCGCCAGGTGGAAATGGCATGGAAAGCCGTTCCACAGGACTACATCCAGCATCTCTACGATCGTCTCCATGGGAGAATAGCAGCCTGCATTGCTGCGAAAGGTGGATATACACTGTACTAGTGCCGACATTGTGCATGCTCTGTTGCCTGTGTCTATGTGCCTGTGGTTCTGTCAGTGTGATCACAGGAGTGTATATATAATCCCTGAATTAAACAATGACTTTTCGATTCTGCTATAAAAGCTGTAAAAGCTGTCTCCCTTTAAGTAATAGGCAGGGGCTACCGAGCAATATATATATATATATATATATATATATATATATATATATTACTTAAAAGGAGACAGCTTTTATAGCAGAATCGAAAAGTCATTGTTTAATTCTACTTGCATCAAAAGTAATTGCTTTGGTTAGATAAGCGCGCAGAAGTTACGCGATCAACAAATTTTTCTTGCCTATAAAATGGAATTCACAATGTGACAATTATTGGACTATGTGAATAAAATCGTCAATAACTTCTGAACGGTTTACGTTAGGACGCTCAAACTTCGTGTTTGGCCGCAGGGCATGGTGGGACTTAATATGTGCATGCATGGTTTGGTTTAACGGCGAAACCCACCTTCATTTGTATGGGTTCGTCAGTAAGTGAAATGGGCGCATTTGGGGGACTGAGATTCCGCATTTCGCGAACGGGAAGTCTCTTGACCCTCAACGGGTGACTGTGTGGTGTTCAATGTCCAGTGACGGAGTAATCCGTGCGATATTCCTTGATGTCACGGTGACGACCGAACGGTATGTGAAGTTTTTGGATGATGATTTCATCTCCATTGCGCACTGTGACCCTGATTTCGACGAAATGCGATTCATGCAAGACGGAGCTCGATCCCATCGAAGAAGAAGAGTGTTTGATGTCCAGGAGAAGCACTTTGGGGACCGAATTTTGGTTTCGGGGTACCCAGAGACCTCTGACGTGGACTTCAATAGGCCGCTATTATCTCCGGATCTGAACACATGAGACTGCTTTTTGTGGAGCTATATTAAAGGCAAGGTGTAGAGCAATAACCACAAAACAATAGCTGGGCTGAAAGCAGCCATTCAGGAGGTCATAGACAGCATCGATGTTCCGACACTTCAGCGGGTCACATAGAGTTTCGCTATTCATCTGCGTCACATCATCGCCAATGATGGCAGGCGTATCGAAAATGTCGTAACCCAATACCCATAGTGACGTTTACATGTTGAGTCAAGAGATAACGTCGGGTCCCTATTTCTCTCTTACACATTCAGTTGTGTTCCTTTCCCAGTTAGTGCCACAGTGCCGGTAATCCTACAACTTACTACGTCATTTTAGTACAGAACCGTAGTTTAGGTTGAGCGCATCTCTACTCCTGACACTTAGTGTTGTAACCTCCCCACAAAATTTTCTCAAATGACAATGATTTGAATGACAACGAAAATCGTGCTAAGTGTAACCTCCCCGCAAAATTGTAAAAGTATTCTTACTCAAATGCTAATGGACATAGAGCTAAGTGTAACCTCCCAGCAATGGAATTTAATGACAATGACAATAAATGAAAAATAGCAATCTGACCCATGTGTAAGCTGCCCACAAAAATGTAAGACAATTCAATGATAATGAAATCTCAGTGATAATGAAAACGCAAATAGACCGAAATGTCGATCTTAGGCCCTGTTCTCACCTCAGTAAAATTGCATCTGCTCTTATTTTTCGCCATAGCTTGGAGGAAATGCATCGCAAAAATTCTTTGAACTTAAGTAAATTCTTTCTTTAAGGAAATGCATGGGAAATTTTCTTTCAATAAAATGTTTGTTTTGTTAAAATGCTTGGTTTGAAAACAATATTATTATTGGAGCGATTCTTGAACAAATTAATTACACTTAAGATGCATTACATTATCAGATGAGCGCAATGCTGCTTCATTACCTTATTTAAAAAATATACCTCGTCCTGAATCTTGACCAGAGTCCCATGTCGACGCCCGCCGACTCCTCACACACAACTGCGACTGTCTCTCGCGCGCTACTACATGCTCTCGCGACTCGCTACGTACAACTGAACTCTGTCGCAACTCGACCGCAACTGCACCTGCCGACTCCCTACATGCAACTGCATCTGCCGACTCCCTACATGCAACTGAACTCTCGCGCGGTCAAGCGCAGACTAGCAACGATAAATAACTCTCTGGTCAGAGATTCTGTCATGCCTCGCCATCGCTGTACTAAATAGATACGCGTTTCATAACCCTCCACTGGGGGGGGCAAAAATTGGGCAGCGATGGTGAGTCATTTGGACTTGCTATGAGCAACAAATTTTTTCTCAACTAATTAACTTTACAATTACAGCATATAGATATAGAACATGAAGGAAATATGGTGCACATGCATCAAGTACAAAACATATTAGACAATGACAAAATGTGAGTACAAAACATATTAGCAAATCAGAAAAATGTGTATACAAATTATTTGATGGATAACAAAAGTGCACACGCACTGAAAAACTCTTTATCATTTTCAGAACAAATAAACAGAATGGCAAAATATCATATTGACAAGTGACATGAGTGCACATGCACTGCAGTTCAGAACATATCAGCAAATGAGGAAATGTATATACAATAAGTAACAAATGCCATAAGTGCATACGCACTGAAGTATTGAACATATCAGGAAATCACAAAATGTATACAGAATGAGTACAGATCATATTGAAAAATGAGAAAAGTGCACAGGCACTGAAGTTCAGTAGAAAACACAATTACACATGACATAAGTGCACATGTACTGTAGTTTAGAACATATCATCAAATAAAAAAAAATGTATAGGTCATGACTACAAATCATGTTAGCAAAAAATGTTTTTTTATTTTTCACTATGTTACAAGAATTAGGATAGGAAAGGGAAGGATTGCATCATGGTTGTAGCACTTTACGTTGCACACAGCTGCACTGAAAGTCCATATCTTTCGACAGAAGTACAACACCAAGTGAGACAATTTGCAGTTCTTTTCCCAGAAGTATTTATCAGCGTATCCAAGACACTGAAATGTCGTAGTAATATTCCCTGTTATCATTTTGGCAGTACATCAGGTACACCAAACAGTGGGAACATAATAACGTCTTCATCGCTGACGGTGGTGGACAGCATGTCGTGTCAACACCACGCTCTTACAAGGCACACCAACGTAGAATTAGTGCAAAAACCAAATATAGTGCTCCATGATCATGAGGATGGACAGGACAAATGGATATTGCAGTAATTCAGGGTAGTTAGCTCAGAAGGTGAAGGACGTTAAGTCACATATTAGTCTTCATTGAGAATTACATTAGTCTAACAGCTGATTTAAGTAATTGGTGGCGCTCATCGCCCAGTTACTGAACATGTCTGTACCATGTATGAAGTATTACAGAATAATGTTCATAAATCATCTGATTACAGTCAACATTCATTAAGTTATACTAATTATTGGCACTCATTGGCCAGCTACAAAACATCAAAAGTCATCATTGAAAACAGGAGCTAAAGAATGGTATAGTATTAACATAATTCATTTAGTTACACTAATTATTGGCACTCAGTGGTCAGCTACAAAACATCAAAAGTCATAATTGAAAACAGGAGCTAATGAATGGTATAGTATTAACATAATTCATTTAGTTACACTATTTATTGGCACTCAGTGGCCAGCTACAAAACATCAAAAGTCATCATTGAAAACAGGAGCTAATGAATGGTATAGTATTAACATAATTCATTTAGTTACACTAATTATTGGCACTCAGTGGCCAGCAAGTATTGAATAGTACAAAACATTGTTCATTATTCAGTATTATTCAGAACTCTCTTAAATGGGTAGCATTATTTGGAACTGGTGATACACACTTTTTTTTGTTAGCAATGCATTGCTTTGGGTAATTGTAAGGGAAAGCAAGAAGAGAAAAAGAAATAGTTTGCTTCTGGGTTGTTCCTGTAAATGAAAAATGTGTAACGTCATTCGTCATAAGTCAGCTGTAGCAAGGTTGTGACACAACTGGGTAAAAAAAATTCAAGTACTAGTATAGGTTTAATAAGTAACAAGTTTAGTAAGTATCATGAAAGGCTTCTCCTGGAAAAAATACAAAATGGATTATTGAGCTGAAAGAAGAAACGCATACTATGCTGAAAAGCAGTGAACTTCGAATTAACAGGTAGTGAAATGTGTATAAAAAATGTGTTCCATAGCTGTCCTTTCCAAAACCTTCAGTCATCATACCATACGATATAAAACATACTGTCAAAACAAACTGCAACAAATACTTAAATAACTACATAGCATAAATACATAAACTTCAACATCATTCTCATCTGTAAGGAAAAAACTTCATTATCCATCACTTCATTATCCATATTATCATAACTTCATTATTATCATCACCTGTAAAGAAAAACTTCATTACTCATAGTAGCATATTCTTCATCATCACTCTTCATCAGCATTCATTATAATCTGCAAAAAAAATAACTTCATTACTCATTACACAACTATTCCTTATCTCTAGCATATTTCATCACTAAAACTAAAATGTGTAGTTCTGTCTGACAGCCTGCATCAATCGCCTTGTATTCTGAAAGAAGAAATTAGTTAAGACTGCTATTCTACGATATGTATAGTATATTCTTGTTAATGCTTGTTAATTCTGATCCATTTACTCTTCCTCATTAGGTTTTTGTATCTTCTTTCGTCTATTCCGTAGTTGAAATTCCCATTTCTGTTTAATTTATTTCCTTTACGCATCATTTCTTTCTGAAATTGATGAACAAAGATTAATGTCTTGCATTTAAATCATATACCCACTAAATAATGACTGGTTTATGGTGACATAATTAAGCATACAGCATGACATGACAGAAAACGTAATATGTCAAAAGCATAGACAGTGTTCAAAGGCAAAAATGTACAGAGAATATCACAATGCAGCAGCGAAAAAAAAAGAAAAATGTAAAACAGTCACGATGTTGAGATATCATAAGGCAAACAATGTCAGAGTCAACTGGTGTGTGTTATACCTTAACTATTTCACAGTGCATACAAACAAAAAATGAAAACAATCGTACATACATAAGAAAGACAAAATGTGACGTTCGTTGTGTTCAGCTTGTATGTAGTGTAGTTAATAGAGCAGAGAGTTAAAGACTTTAATGGAGAGAGAATTTGATAAAATTAATACGTCACTACATAGAATTGCATAATTATTCATAAAATACGTAAGTTTGTCTGGAAAAATATGCACGGTCTGATGTGTAACGACAAGAAGAGCGACCTGCTAACCTTACCTTGCCGGGCACTTGCCAAGAAAAAATTCGATAATCATCAGTAAGCAGTGATGCGAATATAATTGTATAAGTGATCATAAAATTAGCAAAAGGCATTATAGCATGTTAAATCATAAAGTATCTTCATTCAATAAAAGGTTTGATGTTTGACCAGTGGTGGTTTCCTTTCTGTTTTCCGGTTCTCAAAGTTTCGACGTGTACAACATTGGGGTGAGGAATGCTGCGAATCCGATCTGGACCTGCGTATAGAAGTTCAAATTTACTGCACCTACCTTTTATTCTGCTGGATAAATAGTGTGTACGTACTAATATCTTCTGTCCAATGTGAAAGTCACGGCGTGTACAAACCTGTTTTTGCTGTCTTCTTCGGCGCTCTGCGGCACGTTTGATGTTGTTCAGCGCAATGTTAATTATTTCATGGTGTCGTAATCGACGAGATGTAGGAAAGTTTACTAATTCTTTAATTCTGTTAGGTGGTTCAGCATTTTTCAGTATAACAGACGGAGATAGCATAGTGGATTCATTTGGTATGGAATTAATTACATCTTGGAAGGAGAATATGTGTGTATCCCAATCAATATGTCTTTTGTGGCAGTATATTCTACACAGTTTACCAATTTCTTTCATTAATCGTTCACAAGGGTTCGAAGAAGCATGGTACTTGGATATATAGATAGGAGAAATGTTTCTAGCTCGTAACATGCGTGTCCATATAGCAGAACGAAATTGTGATCCATTGTCAGAAATTACTTTCAGCACATGCCCTACATGAAATAGAAAATGTTTTACAAATGCTTTCGAAACAGTTTTAGCAGTAGCTTTGCGTAACGGAGTGAAAGTAACAAATTTTGAAGTGAGTTCAACAGCGACAAAGATGTAGCAAAAACCTCTGTTAGTTCTCGGAATTGGACCAAAAATGTCTACTGCGGCCATATGTCTTGATTTAACAGGTACAATGGGATATAATGGAGGAATATGTGAAGTGGTGTCTGACTTAGCTTTCTGGCAGATTTTACATGACGCTAAAACTCGTCGTATACGTTTCTCCATGTTGACAAACTAACAGTTCTGTCTCAGTATAAGAAAACATTTTCTGGCTCCGTAATGTGCATAACTTAAATGAGTGTACCAGATTAATTTGTTAACCAGTTCGTCAGGAATGCATAATAACCAATTGTTGCTGTCAGGATGAGAGCGGCGAAATAGAATGTCATTGCATACAGTGTAATGGTTTCTAATCGTAACATTATTCTTATCTTGCCAAAGGTGTTTAATTTCTTTCCACACGTTGTCTTTATTTTGCTCTTTTGCTATGTCCTGTACTGACGATGGAATAAAATTTTCAAATGCAACTTGCTGAATGTACATAACGCTGAAATTTGCTTTGCAGAAGTTGGTTACGATGTCATGCTGATTGTTGCTGAGAGAACGAGAAAGTGCGTCTGCTATAACATTTTGTGTGCCGGGAATGTGAACTATTGTAAAATTAAATTCCTGTATATAAAGTTTCCATCTGCTTAATCTGTCGTGAGTGAATTTAGCCGAAAGTAAAAATTGTATAGCTCTATGGTCTGTGTAGACGGTGGTATGTCTGCCATAAAGAAAGTGCCGAAATCTCGTAAAAGCCCATACAACACATAACGTTTCCAATTCTTTAACGGAATAATTTCGTTCAGCAGGCGACAAGATGCGACTTGCAAATGCGATGTTTTTAACTACTGTAGAGCCATCTTCTTCATTTTTCTGAAAAATATGTACGCCTAAAGCGGTGTTAGAACTGTCGGTGGCAATAGAAAAATTTCTGGTATGATCTGGGTGCGATAAAAGTGGAGCATTCAACAAGGCTTCTTTCAGGTTCATGAATTCAGAATGTGCTTGCTTATCCCATGACCAAATAGTGTTTTTACCTGTTAATTGGCATAATCTAGGTGTGTCTAAAGCAGAGTGATGAATAAATTTACGAAAAAAGTTAATTAAACCTAAAATGCTGCGTAGTTAATTTTTCGTCGTAGGAACAGTAATGTCATGTAGAGCTTGAAGTTTTTCCGGATCAGGCCCAATGCCTTCTGTTGAAATTACGTGTCCAAGAAATTTTATAGAAGTTTTGCCAAAGTGCGATTTACTGAGATTAACTGTGAGTCCTTGTGCATGAAAAGTTTGTAACAGTCGTTCAAGAACCATATTGTGTTCAGACTAGTTAGCTTCTGCGATAAGAATGTCATCTACGTACGTCGTGATTCTGTCTTTAAGTTCTGTCGGAAGTATTGTGTTCAAACCGCGAATAAAAGCTGCTGAAGAAATAGTTAATCCGAACGGTAATTTACAAAATTGATAACAGTCGCCAAAACAGAGAAATGCTATGTATTTTCTGCAATTCGGATGAAGTTGAATTTGCCAAAATCCCGATTTCAAATCTAATGTGGAATAAATAGCTGTACCGTGAAATTTCTGTAGAAGTTCCTCTAGTGTCTGTGGTCGATCTGTTTCATTAATAATTATGTCATTGATGTGACGTGAATCAAGTACGAGGCGAAGTGAGCCATCTTTTTTCTTAACAATATGTAGCGGGTTTATGCACGGACTAACTGCTGGTTCTATAATTCCTTGGTTAAGCATATCCTGCAATTCTTTCTTAACTTGTTCTCTATGGATATACGGAATGGGATAATGTTTAGCTTTAAATGTATCGTGCGGTTTGACTTGAAATTCATACATAAAACCGGACATAGTAACAGGAATGTTGTCAAAAATTGGAGCTTGCTGTAAAAGAATTTTGCGTAGTTGCGTGCGTTCGTCGTCTGTATTTGCACTGCTTTGTTTAGCTTTATCAGAAATCATTTGCATTACGTCGTAGTCAGCTTCGTCTGGAGTGTTATAGTTATGTACGTACGTATCTGTGAACAATGTGGAATTACAGTCTATGTTACGTGTTGCGGAAATGACCTCTGTACGATTAATTGTTTGTTCTTCCGCAGATAAAGTCTGCTGAAATTCTAAAGCCAATTGCACATTTTCATCCTTCAACATTAAATAGGAACTTTTAAAATCAATAACTGCGTCGTGTTGTACAAGAAAATTAGTACCAAAAATAACGTCTGTTGTCAATAAAGGAACAATCCAAAAATTTGAGTGAAACGTATGAGCTGCAATACAAAATGATAAATGTGTCTGTAATTTTACATCTACTCCTTTACTCGATTCTGCTCCTTTTACTTTCGTTTTGCCTAAAGGTAATGTAGGATATGTATTCTCTATGTTACACTCGTTAAAAGTTTCTTCATTTATTACTGACATAGGTGATCCGGAATCGATTACTGCTGAAAATTTCGAAGACCCAATTTTAATTTCGATAACAGGATGTGAAATAGTTTTTTTGAACAACTGGTCTTTCTTGTAAAAGAGTGTCTCTGATATCGTCAAAAGTAATAACATTTTCGTGAACAACATTTTCGTGTCAAAAGTAGTGCTTGTGTTACTGGAAGATACGACCTGTACAGTATCTTGTCAAATTCTATCTGACGTGTTACTATTTTCAGGAGGATGCTGTGGCATTTCTACTATTTGAACAGTTCTATTACTTCTTCCAGGCGTATTACGCTCTGGATGGTACCTACTGTCGGGTTCATTCATGAGAATAGGTTCTCGTGGATAATTTTGCTGTTGGTATGACAGACTGTTGTTAGATGTACGCTGAAAATTGTGCTCATCATTTTTACGTCTGTCGTGATAGTCATTCCTATACGGTGCATTGCGATAGGAATTGAAATACTGTGTTTTCGGTACGTAGTTGTTCCTTTGCTGGCGTGCGTTACTATTTGTTGGATCTGGGACTATACGTGCACGCGGCGAAACATTAAAGTTAGGTTGACCTTGTGCATTACATTGTTGGTTAGGTATGCTAAGCGGCTGACTCTCATGCTGTTGTGGTGAAAAACCTCTATTGTTACTAAAATGTGGTTCCTATTACTAATAATTTTACACATACTGATGATTATGATTTTATCTGTTATAAAAATTCTCGTGGTTGTCATTTCTGGAGTGCCTAATGAAAATTGTCACATTCGGTAAAAATTTGTCACATCGTGTTTTCAGTACATATACTTAATCCTAAATAGAGCAATAGTTGAAGAGCTGTTTTGATAGATATAAAGGGTAGTAGAAGAGAAGGCAGCAGTGCAGAAAACTAAAGATGAAACAGCACTATTACAGCTCGGGGCCCTATGTACGCTACGGCACATATTCATTAAAGCGTAATGAATCCCCTGAGGTCAATTACGCGCTGCAAATAAATTTTAGCTTTTGTGTTACATGCAATGGCGGTAGAAATTCAAATACAAATTGCTGTATCCATGCTAATTGTAGTTTCTGCATAATAGGCAATGCTGATGAAAATACAATGGCAAATTGTCGTATCAAGTTCAAAGCTAGTTTCTGAAATACAGGTAACAGCGGTGAAACTACAAAAATAAATTGTCTTATACAGTGCAAAACGTGTATCTGTGCTCTCTCACTATTAAATTCCATAGATTTTATTACAGATAAAATTTGCTCATAATCTACGTTCTCGTCACTGAATTTGAGAACACGTTCAGGTTTCTGTGAGAATCTGTTTGTCTGTGTCATTTCGGATTTCAAGTTGCGTAGCTTTTCAGATTTTAAGTCGCGTAGTTGCTGTAAATTGTTCAAATTATACGCGCTGCGTGACTCTGACAAATGCTCGCAACGTGGCGGATTCTGTGACGTATTGGTGACTGAAATAGTTTTCAATTCTGTTACTTTAATACCTTCGTCAATTTGGTTGTTGTGTGGTTCACTTTTATTATCGACATTCGTATTCAGAGTGTGTGAAACTTCCAGTGACTCTAAATTAAACTCGTCGCGTATCTGTACTGCGTTTTTAGGGCATTGTTCAGTGACTGCATTAATTTCGTCTTTATGTGATTCTGTTGTGCCTACACATGTACTACTTAATTCTTGTGCAACAGTGCCAACTTCTTCATTACTGTTATTAGCACAAGCCTTAGTATCCTCACGTAATTGTACTCTAGTGTCATGACATTGCACGGTAACACCTGTAATCTGTTCATTAACGTGTTTGTTCTGTTCGTTAAGGTTGTCTTGTTTTTCGTTCGTCAGTTCGAAACTTTCATCAATTGTTTCGCTAAGTTGTTTGAAATGGTTGTCGAAACTTTCATCAAGTTGTTTGAAATGGTTGTCGAAACTTTCATCAAGTTGTTTGAAATGGTTGTCGAAACTTTCATTAATTGTTTCGCAAAGTTGTTTGTATAAGTCGTCTTGTTGTTTCTTGATTTGTAGTAATATTGCTATAATTTGATCCTCAGTAATTTTGCCTACTCTATTCACTGTGCTGTTTGATGGCGTATCTGCAATTGTCGCACTTTGTGTAACCATTTGGTCATTCTGTAATTTACCAAATTGTTTGCCAGTCAAATGTACACTGTCGGTCACTATTTCGGAATTAAATGAATCCGTCCTACTTTGTGTATCCTGTTCATTTTCATTAGACAAATTTGTCTGTGCGTTACTTGAATTTTTCAAACCGGGTGTGTTAAGCTGGGCAGCGCTCATTACAATAGAGCGCCCCGCATCATCAATTGTCGTTAAGTTAACAGACGACACAATCGAGTTCATTTGTTCATCATTAGGATGATTGTCAGTAAACGGTGGATTGTAATTATTACCCTTCGCGTCACAAGCACTATCGGTGAAGTTGCTTAAGTCCGTAATTTCATTCATTATACCTCGTGATACACTATTCACAGTCTTTCGCGGCATTTTTACAATAGTCACAATTAGTCACAAAAGAAATAAGCACAAATGCAAAAAGCAACAAACACAAATGCAACAGAGCAACGAATTGCCGATGATCTGAGGAAAGAAATTCATAACATTAGTAAAAGCGTTGCGCCAAATGCTAATTATATTAAGTAAATAAGAGCAAAATCTGACTACTTTTCAGACGATTCTCAACGAAATACGATCCTGGACTGGATGTCGCCAAGTGTAACCTCCCCACAAAATTTTTTCAGATGGCAGTGATGTGAATGACAATGAAAATCGTGCTAAGTGTAACCTCCCCGCAAAATTGTAAAAGTATTCTTATTCAAATGCTAATGGACATAGAGCTAAGTGTAACCTCCCAGCAATGGAATTTAATGACAATGAAAATAAATGAAAAATAGCAATCTGACCCATGTGTTAACTGCCCAAAAAAATGTAAGACAGTTCAATGATAATGAAATCTCAGTGACAATGAAAACGCAAATAGACCGAAATGTCGATCTTAGGCCCTGTTCTTACCTCAGTAAAATTGCATCTGCTCTTATTTTTCGCCATAGCTTGGAGGAAATGCATCGCAAAAATTCTTTGAACTTAAGTAAATTCTTTCTTTAAGGAAATGCATAGGAAATTTTCTTTCAATAAAATGTTTGTTTTGTTAAAATGCTTGGTTTGAAAACAAAATTATTATTGGGGCGATTCTTGAACAAATTAATTACACTTAAGATGCATTACATTATCAGATGAGCGCAATGCTGCTTCATTACCTTATTTAAAAAATATACCTCGTCCTGAATCTTGACCAGAGGCACATGTCGACGCCCGCCGACTCCTCGCACACAACTGAGACTGTCTCTCGCGCGCTACTACATGCTCTCGCGACTCGCTACGTACAACTGAACTCTGTCGCAACTCGACCGCAACTGCACCTGCCGACTCCCTACATGCAACTGGACCTGCCGACTCCCTACATGCAACTGAACTCTCGCGCGGTCAAGCGCAGACTAGCAACGATAAATAACTCTCTGGTCAGAGATTCTGTCATGCCTCGCCATCGCTGTACTAAATACATACGCGTTTCAGAGTTTTCGTTCAGAGCGGTTGTTGTTGTTATGGTCTTCAGTCCTGAGACTGGTTCAATGCTGCTCTCCATGCTACTCTATCCTGTGCAAGCTTCTTCATCTCCCAGTAACTACTACAACCTACATCTTTCTGAATCTGCTTAGTGTATTCATCTCTTGGTCTCCCTTGATGCCTCAGAACATGTCCTACCAACCGATCCCTTCTTCTAGTCAACTCCTCTTATCCCCAATTCTATTCAATACCTCCTCATTAGTTATGTGATCTACCCATCTAATTTTCAGCATTCTTCTGTAGCACCACATTTCAAAAGCTTCCATTCTCTTCTTGTCCAAACTATTTATCGTCCATGTTTCACTTCCATACATGGCTACACTCTATACAAATACATTCAGAAACGACTTCCTGATACTTAAATCTAAACTCGATGTCAACAAATTTCTCTTCTTCAGAAACACTTTCGTTGCCATTGCCAGTCTACATTTTATATCCTCTTTACTTCGACCATCATCAGTTATTTTGCTCCCCAAGTAGCAAAACTCCTTTACTACTTAATTCGACTATTCCATTATCCTCGTTTTGCTTTTGTTGATGTTCATCTTATATCCTTCTTTTAAGACACTATCCATTCCGTTTAACTGTTCTTAGTAGTCCTTTGCTGTCTCTGAAAGAATTACAATGTCATCGGCTAACCTCAAAGTTTTTATTTCTTCTCCATGGATTTTAATACCTACTCCGAATTTTTCTTTTGTTTCCTTCACTGCTTGCTCAAAATACAGATTGAATAACATCATGGAGGGGCTACAACCCTGTCTCACTCCCTTTCCAACCACTGTTTCCCTTTCATGCCCCTCGACTCTTATAACTACCAACTGGTTCCTGTACAAATTGTAAATAGCCTTTCGCTTCCTGTGTTTTATCCCTGCCACCTTCAGAATTTGAAAGAGACTATTACAGTCCACATCGTCAAAAGCTTTCTCTAAGTCTACAAATGCTAGAAACGTAGGTTTGCCTTTCCTTAATCTCTGTTCTAAGATAAGTCGTAGGGTCAGTATTGCCTCACGTGTTCCAATATCTCTACGGAATCCAAACTGGTCTTCCCCGAGGTCGGCTTCTACTAGTTTTTCCATTCGTTCAACGGTAAGCGCCAGAAAATTGTTGCACACATTGATCCCTGTGGACTACCCTTAGCAATTCGCCTCATCCCACTACTGGATGTTGTTTCCTACTCCACTGTGCTCCCTTCGCAGTGATCTAGGCAGTTCTGGAACAAATATTTTGGGACCTGTGATTGTCTCAGGCAGATGTGAGATCCGCGATGACACTGTAGGTATACAAGGTGTCGGCCGGTCGTTAGACAGCGGCGGGCAGTGCTGGAAACTGGCAGCCCCTGCCAGGGCTAGGCAATCGCGCATTGCAAATACGCGCCGCGCTGCTCTCATCTCGAGGCGCCTGAGGCGACCCCGACCCCGTGGCCCGGCTGGGCGTCGGAGGGAGGGGGTGGGGGCTGAACAAACAGAACAGCGGCTGGGCGGCAAGCTCCAGTTGGCCCGGAACTACTGCTGTTACTGCTGCCGCCGCCTTCCAATTGATTCCGCAAATGAGGCCCCAACTGCTGCTCGGCGACAACTGCGCGCGCGGACGAAGAAACAATTTAGCGCACTGACCGCGAACAAATAACCCGTGCACCGCCTCCCGCGTATTTTATCTTGTTTTCACTCCCTGTGAAAGCCATTTCCCATCTCGCTCCGTGGACAGGTTACGCCCGGCAAAAAAACCTGCAAATTTGTCCCTTCCCGCCAGTTTCGTTGATTTGGCGTACTGAAAGTTTACCCTGTCCTGTCGCCGGTAAATTTAATCGTAGCTACCATCCGCGAGATGATATGAAATTTCCAAATTACTTCGTTTCGATACAGCATTCTATATTTAGATTGTTAGAGGCGATAACATAGTTTTCCATTGCAGTGTAACTTTATTGTCAATCACGAGAGGGGAGGGGAACCAAACGTTCTGTCTTTTCGTAGAATGAAGAGGACTGGGGATCCGAAGGTTCTATATCATTCTACGTGTCAGTCTTAGATTTCTGACACACACACACACACACACACATATATATATATATATATATATATATATATATATATATATATATATATATATATATATATATATATATATATACCGAGCAGATCCCTCTCTCTGCCGTGTTGAAACCATCATCTAAGTCTCGTGATGAAGGGCAAAAAGCCGAATTTGTCGCTATGAACTATACGAAGACGAGCCGACTATTACTTTTTCTCACTATAGCTAAAATCAAGCACTGACTGAACAGTTCATTTTTTAGTATTACTGACGTAGTAGTAAAGATCACAAAATTTCTCCCAAATTCCCAAAATTATTAGGACGGCTACCTTGTACGTTCGTAAGAGCGAAACGATAACAAGCAGTTTGAAACCTTTTATTGGCAGTCTTCTGTTTCTACAAGCTATAGAAATACAGTTGTTCACTAATTTATGTATTTGTTGCATTGAGAGTGTTTTAGATTACTGTTTACAAAAGGGTAGAAGAAGAAATATGAGTTGCCAGGAAGGAATTAATTATGAAATGTATCTTCATCAATTCGTCTGAAATGTTTTATTTTGCTTATGTAAGAAATGATATTCATTTGCTATCCATAATTTCCGGTTTTTAAAGAAAATAGGAGTTTATATTTTCTTACTTTTGCTTAATCCAGTCTAGATTGCGACACAGCATCAAGACAAGGAGAACAGCACGTTAGAAAACAGTAATTGTAGTGAAAACGGCTGTAGTGATGTAGATGTTAACATCCTGACATCTCCAAATCTTCGCTGTTCGTCGAGTTTTAGGTTTGAGGAACAGGGTATTTTTATGACATAGATACAGTGACCATTACCACTCAGTTCGTAATATTTAAATACAAATAAATACTCTGAAACAGAAGACACTGTGCTTCTGTGTGGTACTGATACCATTAGCTTCGCACTTGTTTCTGTAGTGCGCTACCAGCGGTAACGGAAATTTAATTCGCTTGTTGGAGCATGGAGCTGGAAGTGAAGTTAAAATGTGTATTTGAATGGGATAAGGGCAATTCTTTAAAGTGCTCAACGTGTGTGTCGCGTAATAGCGCAAACCATGCGTTCAGTACACGATTTAAGCCAATTCGTAAGTTGCATAAATTTAGACCCACGAAGGAAATATCTAATGGCATTGGAATCGGTACACGTACAGGCAAGCAATAGATTACAAATGATACTCATTTAGACGTGCGACTCATCACTGAAGACTGTTCTACTTCAATGAGATCTGATATCGAAGATCTATGTGGATATGCCAAGGACTGTGGTAGGATACCATCCTGAATGTCGCCCTCCATAGGGCCCAAGAACCAGGAGTGAAGCTTTGGTGTGCAATTTCTTTTCATAGTAGGACGCCATTGGTTGTCATCCTTAGCATCCTTACAACACAACGATACGTCGACGATATTCTACGCCCCGTTTTGTTGCCCTTCATGGCAAGCCATCATTGGTGCAGAATTCAGCAAGATAACGCCCACCACCACATGGCAAGAGTTGCTGCTGCATGTCTTCGTGCTTGGTGAAACCTATCTTGGCCAGCAAGGTCGTCGCATCTCTCCCCAGCTATGTACATTTTGAGCATTATGGGAAGGGTCCTCCAACAATACCAGGTTTTTTACAATCTAATATGCCAATTGGGCAGAATATGGCACTATTTCCTTCTGGACGATACCCAGCAACTTTATCAATTGATCCAAGCCCAATGACCGCTTTCAAAAGGCCAGAGGTTAACCAAAGCGTTGTTGAATATCTCAGTTTGTGATGCTCTTTCTCTTGAATCAGTGATCCAGTTTTTCTGAAATAATAATCATTTGTTTGTGGAGTCTATGTATACCGCGCCGTGTTGATTGAACCAAACAGGAAGACAGTGGTAATGTTCCCGAGAAAGAAGTCTTTTGCGATTTGACTGTGAATGTGATTCAGATTTATGTATGACACTAATGTGTGGACAGTGCAGTTATGCGAGAGAACTAATTTCAAAATGAAGTTGATATCACCAGAACTATGTTCCCACTATCTGTATAAGAGCACCCACAAAACAAACTTTCGCATCACCCGCAGAAGTGAAGTGCAGAAAGCGAATATAACTCCAGCCTGGTTGCTTACAAGATGTGATAACATTATTTTGCAATTACCATTCTTTATCAATCATTGTTCGTGTACAAGTCCATGATTCTAATCGAATGCCTGGGTCAGAGAGCTAGTTTTTCATTATATTTTAAAGTTTTTACGAGGTAATACTTGCTTCTGTTACAGCACAACGTACACTGCTATCAAATCAAATTGCCCTAAATTATTTGTCTCGTTTCATACCACTGATTTCATACAGTATTTAGTCAGTCTGATTTCATATTTAGTCAGTCAGCTTACATTAACTGGTTCACATCAATATTTATTTATTTATTTACATTTATATTTATATCTATATTTCATATTCACTCTACAGTTTACAATAGCTGGTTCAGGTTTTCGGTTTTGGGTTGTTTTCTTAGAAATTATGTTAAAAAGCCCTTTCTGAAAGTATATGGAGTGTAGTCTTGTACGGAAATAAAATATGGACAACAAACAGTTTAGGCAAAAAGAGAACCGAAGTACATTAAATCGGCTGTTGGAAAAGAATGCTGAAGAAAAAGATCGGCATGCATAGTAAACAATGAAGAAATTTTATTTTCATAAACTGCAGAAATACCGCCGGCCACGAATTCCTCTTTGGTGTCAAACTATTCATGTCAGAGTAACAAACACATCCAACTTTGTCGATTGCTTATTGGGTGTACAAAAATTGATAAGATCCTACGAGAAAATCCGTAATCACTGGTTGTAACTCATATTTTGTATCGTCCATCCATCCGAGTTTTTTTTAAATTTTTTTTTAAATGACCGATTTCGATTCAACATGAACCATCCGCAGATCTGACTATTGGTTACAAGAGTAAACTGGTCCAGTTTATCAGCAAAATTTACATACTACTTGCAGAACAACCCAGATATCCGTCAGCCCCAACAGTTCTTGCCGTCTACAGCTCCACGTAGTTTGTTCCTCGATATCGTAACACATATTTTATAACCCAGCGCCTTCCTCTCTACAGTGTTTCCCACATATGCCTGTAAATAGTTTAGCATAGAAGATAATGTTTCTATTTTACGCTAAAACTCACAGCGTTAATTTTCAAATTAATTTTCATTGAGGAATCCACGATTCTCGCTCTCCTAATCAAATGTATCCTCATGTCAACCCGGTTCTATCGACATATTGTAAACATGCATCGAAACAGAAGTCGCGGTTTGCAAGGGATTCTCATTTTTACTATGGTTTATGGGCTGTTGCGTAACTTCGGTCTCCAGCTCAATAGAAAATTATGTAAAATATAATTTGAACATGAATACATGTGCGTATGTGGAATGGCTTAGGTCATGCCATAACGTAAAAAACTACGATTTTGAAAGCTGAAGCAAGATGATGTGGGTGAAGGCGAGAAGGGTGACACACCTTCATCACATGAGATAACGGGTATTGTTTTTATATAATTTATGGTGGAGAAAAATACAGCCGCCGGCCGCAGTGGTCTCGCGGTTCTAGGCGCGCAGTCCGGAACCGTGCGACTGCTACGGTCGCAGGTTCGAATCCTGCCTCGGGCATGGATGTGTGTGATGTCCTTAGGTTAGTTAGGTTTAAGTAGTTCTAAGTTCTAGGGGACTGATGACCACAGCTGTTAAGTCCCATAGTGCTCAGAGCCAAAACTACAGCCATGTCGGTATTCAGACTTGTGTCTCATTCATCCATTTAATTTTATTTGTGTTTGAAATGAAGGACCAAATGTTACGAATAACTTTTCTTGATATTCAAATCATAAACCTCTGACATCAGACCGTAGCGTCGACCTGCGCATCTGAATAGAACCAGACAAGTACATATATAACAAGTAACTGAAAATCCATTGCGAAATATTACACATTTTAGGAAGGTTAAGAATTACACTGTGCAATACACAGCTGTACTACATCTATATCGACATCATACTCCGCAAGCCACCTAATGGTGTGTGGTAGAGGGTCCTTTCGGTACCACTATTTGATCCCTCGCCCGCATCTCGTGGTCGTGCGGTAGCGTTCTCGCTTCCGACGCCCGGGTTCCCGGGTTCGATTCCTGGCGGGGTCAGGGATTTTCTCTGCCTCATGATGGCTGGGTGTTGTGTGCTGTCCTTAGGTTAGTTAGGTTTAAGTAGTTCTTAGTTCTAGGGGACTGATGACCATAGATGTTAAGTCCCATAGTGCTCAGAGCCATTTCAACCATTTGATCCCTCCAACCCTGTTCCACTCGCGAATAGTGCATGGGAAGAATGGTTGTCGGTAAGCTTCTGTATTGACGCAAATTTCTCGAATTTTTTCGTCTTGGTCAATACGCGAGATGCTTGTGGGACGGGGACGGGGGGGAGGGGGGGGGGGTGAGGACGGGGGGGGGGGGGTGAAGTAATATGTTGTCCAACTCCTCCTGAAAAGTGCTGTCCCGAAATTTCAATAATAAATCTCTCCGAGAGGCACAACACCTCTCTCTTGTAACGTCTGCCAGTGGAGTGTTTTTAGCATCTCCGTAACGCTCTCTCGGCAGCTACAAAGTCCCGTGACGAAATGCGCCCTCTTAGTGGGATCTTCTCTACGTCATGTATCAGTCCTACCTGATAGGGATCCCAGACAGATGAACAATACTAAAGAATCGAGCCAACAAACGCTTTATAAGGCACTTCCTTTGTGGCTGAGTTACATTTTCTTAAGATTCTTCCAGTGAATTTGAGTCTGGTGTCTTCTTTCCCCACTGTGTGATCATCCCACTTAAGGTCGCTCTGGATAGTTACACCTAGATATCTTACGGCAGACTCTGTCTGCAACTGTTTGTTATCAATGGTGTAGTTGTACAGTAGCGGATTTCTTGTTTTTCAGCTGTTTTTATTGAACATAGTCGATTTCCGTCCACAGTCAAACTATCTTCAGGTCCCATACATCGAAAGTAGAAAAGCTGAAAACAGATGGGTACAATTATAACACGCGAGCCATCATCCATCGTATGTATAGACATCATTTCTATATGACAGGAATTACAAAATCCAATTTAGCTATGCACTGTCCAATTGTAACCCAAAATACAGCTTACACAATGTCCACACGTAACGGTTATATCCTGATACCATCAGAGAGAGTAGCATCGGACGTTTGAAAATAATAGGCCAAAGACCATACGACCGGAGCCCTAGATGTTGCAGGGATATAACGTTTTTCGGCTTAATCAGCCTGTCAACTTACCAAAGGTGCCGTAAGTGTGCACAATAACTCTACTAATCGTTGGGTACCCCCAATGCTTTACGTTATTATTTGTTCACTATTTAGCGTTAATTATATTATCAAAGTGCTATAGAAAATTAATAAGGTCGGCCGCTGTGGCCGAGTGGTTCTAGGCGCTTCAGTCCGGAACCACGCCGATAGTATGGTCGCAGGTTCGAATCCTGCCTCGGGCATGAATGTGTGTGATGTCTTAGGTTAGTTAGGTTTAAGTAGTTCTAAGTCTAGGGGACGGATGACCTTAGATGTTAAGTTCCATAGTGCTTAGAGTCATTTGAACCCCAAATCAATAAACATGTTGAAACATGAATTAATAACAGCGGATCAACACATCAAAAATTTCACGTGCATCACAGTTCTCTACATGATTGTGTACATCATCTTAAAAGAGTTAATGTAACTTTAGTGTATGAGTATTGTACGAAATGCAGTGCCTATCGTTACAAGTTAATAAATGTAACCAAAGAACATGTATGTTACAAAATACAATGCCGAATCATTACAAGGTAACAAAGCCGAAAAGATAATTTAACTACACTGTCTCATTCTCAAATACATATCCCAAAAAATGTACAATAAATTATACCATTCTCCTTGCGATATCCGTAGGTCGATATGTATTTGACAATGATACAGTGTAGTTAAATTATCTTTTCGGCTTTGTTAACTTGTAATGATTCGGCAGCGTATTTCGTAACACACACACAGACAGACACACACACACACACACATATATATATATATATATATATATATATATATATATATATATACCCCCCACAAACACACACTATACTGGCATTAAATTGCTACACCTCGAACATGACGTGCTACAGGCGCGAAATTTAACCGACAGGAAGAAGATGCTGTGATATACAAATGATTAGCTTTTCAGAGCATTCACACAAGGTTGGCGCCAGTGGTGACTCCTACAACGTGCTGACATGAGGAAAGTTTCCAACTGATTGCTCACACACATACGTTTCCAACTTTGATAAAGGTCGGATTGTAGCCTATCGCGATTGCGGTTTATCATATTGCGACATTGCTGCTCACGTTGGTCGAGATCCAATGACTGTTATCAGAATATGGGAATATGGAATCGGTGGGTTCTGGAGGGTAATACGGATCGCCGTGCTGGATCCCAAAGGCCTCGTATCACTAGTAGTCGAGATGACAGTCATCTTATCAGCATGGATGTAACGGATCGTGCAGCCACGTCTCGATCCATGAGTCAACAGACAGGGACGTTTGCAAGACAACAACCATCTCCACGAACAGTTCGACGACGTTTGCAGCAGCATGGACTATCAGCTCGGAGACCACGGCTGCGGTTACCCTTGACGCTGCCTCACAGACAGGAGTGCCTGCGATGGTGTACTTTTCGACGAACCTGGGCGCTCGAATGGCAAAACGTCATTTTTTCGGATGAATTCAGGTTCTGTTTACAGCATCACGATGGTCGCATCCGTGTTTGGCGACATCGCGGTGAACGCACATTGGAAGCGTGTATTCGTTCATCCCCAGATTGGCTTAACATCCGGCGTGATGGTACGGGGTGCCATTGGTTACACGTTTCGGTCACCTCTTGTTCGCATTGACGGCGCTTTGAAGAGTGGGCGTTACATTCCAGATGTGTTACGACCCGTGGCTCTACCCTTCATTCGATCCCTGCGAAACCCTACATTTCAGCAGGATAATGCACGACCGCATGTTGCAGGTCCTGTGCGGGCCTTTCTGGATACAGAAAATGTTCGACTGCTGCCCTGGCCAACACATTCTCCAGATTTCTCGCCAATTGAAAACTTCTGGTCACTGGCGGCCGAGCAACAGGCTCGTCACAATACGTGAGTCACTACTCTTGATGAACTGTGATATCGTGTTGAAGCTGCATGGGCAGCTGTACCTGTACACGCCATCCAAGTTCTGTTTGACTCAATGCCCAGGCGTATCAAGGCAGTTAATACGGCCAAAGATAATTGTTCTGGGTACTGATTTCTCATGATATATGCACCAAAATTGCGTGAAAATGTAATCACATGTCAGTTCTAGTATAATATATTCGTCCAGTGTACCCGTGCAATATATATATCCCCAAAAAATGAAGCTCCTAGACTATTATCCAAAAAGATAATAGAATATGTGGCAATTGAGAGAAAACAGCGTTTTAGTGTCAAAAGACGTCATCAGTCAAGATGTCATTGACCTGTACGGAAGGTACTCGTTCGAAACGCTTTTTAAAGCGAAGGTGTTTATTGTTAAATGAACACATTACTACAACCTACCAAAACCTCGTTGATCTGATATTAAACGCATTTAAACAAAATAAATCACACGCCCACCTCTTAATAACCGTCTCCACAGGGATGCGTGCGTATGATTCTGGTATGACAAACACTCAGGTATCGTGTCGTACCTCATCTTGCTCGCTAAATCACCTGATTTTAGTTCCAAGGAATATACCTGGGACTAATTGAAACAGCACATGAAACGTAGTAATTAACATCTCCTCAGAATATTAGGACTGTGCGATTTAATTGCCAGTGAGTGGCGATGGGTGGATATGGCACACTGCGAACGGAAAATAAAAACTGCCTTCTTGTTCGAATTGAGGCTACTGTTAAAGCCAGACGCGGTATTATTATGACATCTGCTAGAAGTTAACTTCTTGTCTGGTGTAGTTACTTAATAATATAACGTAATTGTATTATAGGACACTTCTCTTGTATGCCGAAATTTTATTGAATATATTATATTTTAGTATACAGGAAATGACCTCCATGAGACAAACACAGTTTCAATATTTAGAGGGTGTCATTGTTGTTGTGAACTTCAGTCTGAAGGCTGTTTTAATGCTGCTCTCCACGCTAGTCTATCCTGTTTAAACCTTTTCATCTCTGAATAAGTAAGAAACTAAGAAACTCCCCTATGCCCCCCCCCCCCCGAACACCCTACCCACACACACATCTCTCCATTATTAAATCGACTATTCCTTGATGGATGTATCCTATCAATATCCCTTATTTTAGTCAAGTTGCGCGATACAGTCCTTTCCTCCCCTTCAATACATCCTTATTAGTTATTCGAAATACCCATCTAATATTCAGTATTCTTCTACAGCAAACATTTCAAAATCTTCTGCTCTCCTCTTGTATGAACTGTTAATCGTCCACGTTTTTCTTCTGTACAACACTTCACTCCAGGCAAATATATTCACAAAAAATTCAAACACATAAATTTGCGTTATTTGTTAACAAACTTCTCTTCTTCAGAACTGTTTCCGTTCAGGTGGCATTTTGCATTTTATTCCCTCTGTTTCCACCTACATCACTTATTCTGCTGTGCAAACAGTCAAATTCATCTATGACTTTTACTGTTTCATTTCCCAATCCAATTCTCTCAGCATGACTTGGGGTACTTCGACTACACTCCATTACGATGCGCGCTGGCGTTTATTTAATGACCTCTTCACAATACATTATCCATTGTGTCCAACTACTCTTCTAAGGCCTTTGCCGTGTCTGACTGAATTTCGATGTCATTTGCAAATGTCAAGGGTTTTATTTATCCTCCTAGACCCTGAATTCACTTTCCAGGTTTCTCTGTGGCTTCCTTAACTGCTTGCTCATTGTATAACTGAATAACATTACGATAGTTTACAATCCTGTCAACCCTCTCACGTTCTTCGACTCCACCAACCGCAGTCTGAAGATTCTGTACAGTATGTAGATAACCATCCTTTCCGTTTATTTTATTCCTCCCGCCATAAGAATTTCATAGAATGTTATGAAAACTGTTGAAATAAGTGTTTCATATACACTCAACTATTTCTTGAAACAAGCAAACAACATTGCAAAAAAAGACTCAAGGAGAGATATAAAATGATGGTAATATCACAACTACAACAGTGTCAAAGAATTTCTCTCTCAAAGATGTTGCAATATGTACATTTATGTGAAAATATAAAATTTACAAAACATAAACGTTACATTACATGCAGTTCGCATTAAGTGAGAAAGTAAACAAATATAGAAACCATATTATTAGAACATGTTACTTAAGATTCAGTTGCATAAGATGCAAGATATACACAAGGAACAAAATAACTTGTGAGAAGTAAACTTATATAAATACATAAATATTAAGACAGTCGACATATTAACAAGACAGGTGGCTAGCTTAAAGTTTAAATTAATGTAACTATTATATTAACATATGACCGAGAAGGCTGTTGTATTTTAATGTAGTATTTTATGTTTGGTTACAGTCCACAAGTTCTCAAAGGGAGTGGTGTTTCAAATTGGAAAGCAAGTGCGTAAGATTATGTAGAGAGACTGCATTGATTAACTCTTTTCATTGACAAGATGAGGTTGTCATTTACCTTTATGTAAACTAGCTCATATCTCTTTGAGTAGGCCGGCCGGTGGGGCCGTGCGGTTCTAGGCGCTTCAGTTTGGACCGCTACGGTCGCAGGTTCGAATCCTGCCTCAGGCATGGATGTGTGTGATGTCCTTGGGTTAGTTAGCCTTAAGTAGTTCTAAGTTCCAGTGGACTGATGACCACAGATGTTAAGTCTCATAGTGCTCAGAGACATTTGAACCATTTTTTTCTTTGAGTAGCTTGATAAGGCTACTTTTAACAGCATGATGCAATACTTGGATGTGTTCTTCAGTGCTTTTTACTCCAAATAATTTGGGAGTTGTGTTCAACTGAAAATGTAGATTTGGATGGGTTGTTTAAGTGTACGGCATGTGGAAGTTATTTGGACCGAATCTCGAAGCTTCTCGCAAATTTTCCTGTATAATAAGAGGAGCTACTTTGGCAAATGAGGTTATATCTACCTGATCTTTTGAATGGAGAGTTGTTACTCCTTAAGCAATCAATGACTGGGTGCTGAAGATTGAGATCTGCGTGAAAGCTTATATTTACGTATGAATTTTTAAACACATTACTTAGTTTGTAGGTTACAGTCCTTAAGAATGGAAACGAGACATATATTCTGCTTCTTTTACTGTCTTTGGTGTTAACTGCATAGATATCGGCGTGAAGCTTTGTTGCTACGTGTTTTTTGACGTTTCGTTACAGCTTATCTGTCATGCAAGTGTTATAACCAGTGTTCGAAGCTATGGTTTTGATGATATTAATTTTTTATGCTGGTCAGCCACTGCTAGTGGATTTCATGTAGTATATACCAGTATAAACCTTCAATACCTTTAAATACTATTTATTGTGCAGAAGTGGTACAAAGCTGTATCACTTTTCAGCATAATCTCCCCCACACTCAATCAAGTCCTCAAGCGCTTACGAAGTGCATAAATTCCTTTAGAAAAAAATTCTTTTGGTAGTCCGCGCAACGACTCACGCACCGCCTGGCGTACCTCTTCATCATAACGGAACTTCTTTCCTCCCATTGCGTCTTTGAGTGGTCCAAACATATCGAAATCACTTGGGGCAGGGTCTGGTGATTATTATCTACGAGTAAGACACTCAAAATTCAGGTCTGTGGTTATTGCAACTGTTGTACGGGCAGTGTGGGGCCTTGCATTGTCATGTTGCAAAAGGACACCTGCTGACAGCAATCTACGTCGCTTTGATTTGATCTGCAGATGATTTTTTGGGAGACCTGTGTATGATGCACTGTTGACAGTGGTCCCTCTAGGCATGTAACGCTCCTAAATGACGCCTTTTTCGTCCCAAAAGAGAGTCAGCATAGCCTTCCCAGCTGATGGTTCTGCACGAAACGTTTTTGGTTTTGGCGATGAGGAATGGTGCCATTCATTGCTCGCTCTCTTCATTTCCGGTTGGTGTAAGTAAACCCAGGTTTCGTCCCCAGTAACGATTCTAGCAAGGAAGCCATCACTTTCTCGTTCAAAGCGTCGAAGAAGTTCTTCACAAGCATCAACACGTCATTCTCTCATTTCAGGAGTCAGCTGCCGTGGCACCCATCTTGCAGACACTTTGTGAAACTGGAGCACATCATGCACAATGTCGTGTGCTGACCCATGACTAATCAGTAAACATGCTGCAATGTCGTTCAGTGTCACTCGGCGGTTTTCCTTCACTATGGCATCAACTGCTGCAATGTTCTGTGGAGCCACAACTCGTTGTGCCTGACCTAGATGAGGAGCATATTCCACTGAAGTCACTTCATTTGCGAACTTCCTACTCAATTCATAGACTTTCTGCTGTGACAAACATGCATCACCGTACTGACCCTTCTTTCGTCGATGAATTTCAATAGGTTTCACACCTTCACTACGCAAAAACCGAATAACGGGACGCTGTTCTTCCCTGGTGCAAGTCGCAATTGTGGCGGCTACATTTATACTGATACTGCGACGGTTTGTATGTATATCTGCAATATGCTGCCACCTACTGCCCATTCTGCACGCTGTCTGTAGCACGCTTACCAACTTACAGGATAACGGCGCGAAATTTGTATTTTCTATTACAAATTTTAGATTTTCATTTGACTCACCCTCGTATAAACTCCTGGCAACCACAACAGGCACGGAAACAGGAGGTCTCACGAGTATCGGTGCAGTGGGGTTTATAATCTACTAGCTGCAACGGGAGCAGGTATACTGGTGAAAACGTGTTTCATCCGAGCTCTGACGTACAGGCTGCCCTGCACGATAGGTCTGTCTTGTGGGAAAAATGTTGGTATGCCAAATCAAGCAGCTTCGTACAGCAGCCTGCATGTCAGAGGCAATAGAGAATTTTTTTATGGG
Organism: Schistocerca serialis cubense; assembly: GCF_023864345.2. Classification (NCBI taxonomy): domain Eukaryota; kingdom Metazoa; phylum Arthropoda; class Insecta; order Orthoptera; family Acrididae; genus Schistocerca; species Schistocerca serialis. The sequence continues at coordinate 151,487,174 of NC_064639.1, forward strand.
CCCCTGTACAACAGACCTCTGGAAGTAGTATCAGCCTGCTTTATCGAACTACTGTGTATAGCGGGCTGTATGTCAGGGGCAAATAGATGGTTTTCAAGCTGCTGTTGTGTAGCCTGTGTGGCAAGTGCTTTATTGAACTGTACTACAGTGGTTACATATGTTGATGAGCATAGCTAGGGATAGGTTCAGGTGGACAGAGGAGGGGAAAGACAGAGCGAGTTGGAAGAGGAAATGGAAAGAGAGAGGGACGAGGGGGAGATAGGTAGGTGGAGGAGGAGATGAAAAGAGAGAGAGAGGAGGAAGATATTGTGAGAAAGATGGTATAGAGGAAACGCTAAAGAGTGAGGGAGGAAGACATGAAGGAGCATAGAACAGGAATATATAACTTGAGGAGTTGGACAGACAGAGGGAAGAAGAGGGTGACACAAAGTGTCGAACTTGTAGGCGAGCGAAGCAGCTGGGTAAAGGCTAGTTAAAACTAAAGGAACTGTATGACAGTACCAATACCGTACGACAGTACCAATACAAGAAACACAATGAGTTCGTAGATCTCCGCGATGTTCAGTTTCTCATGATTAAGTAGATTATTCCTTATTATATTCACGGTGTCCTCCATAAATATGTTAATGTAAAGGTTAGGGATGTCGTAAAGGACATCTGACTGTCAGTGGAATGTTATGGCTGAGTCTCAGAAGGATCTCAATACTTAGTGTGCATATGAAAATAATTTCAGTCACGTAATGCTTAGCGCCTTACCACCGCTATGGACGGCTGCCCGCACAACGCAGGTAGCAGTATCTGTGGCAGCGTGCTGCGGCACAGTGTCAGCTAGGTCAGCCGGGGCAGGCCCCCGGAATGGGATGTCTGAGCTGCTTGCGGCCGACCGGCGCTGCGCCGGCAGCCGACCACGGCTGTGTCTGAGGCGGAGCACAGCAGAGGCGGAGGCCCTCGCCTCGCGGCGATCGATGCGGATCCATCAGACAGCTGGCTGCCTTCCTTCCGTCCCCCTCCTCCGAGCCCCCGACCCCTCTGGCAGGCCGTGATCTGCCTACACAGCGGCGCCTCCGAGGAGAGGAAAGCTGCGGACTTTCCGGAACTGGTGTGACAGGGGTTCCAGCACTCCTCTCCGCGGAGAGACCGAGAAAAGAAAGTTTGGTTCCGAATCCTCTGCTTCTTCGCACCCTCGCGCGCGTGGCACACCGTACCGGCCACTAGTCGATAGGGTCTGATGTACATTGTTAAGAGGTAGGGCGTAAATGCGATATAGTTCATCGTAACCTGTAGTGAGCACCATATTTCCTGAAAAGATCTTCGTCCGCATTAACGAACGAAACACGTGGAGATAAACTGTGAAACTATCAGAAAATTCGTTTGACATGCAATGCTTTTAAACTGCTGACGAGAACAGTGTACAGAAGAATGCAGAGAAAAGTTTACGATATACTGGGGGTACACAATTTGATACCAGAATGGCAAAAAGTGCAAGAAATACACATCTGACGTCGAACTGAGGAAGGCAGGTTTAAGGGCCAGTTACTCGTATTAGCAAGTCTAGCGAAAAATTTTCGTAATGCAATGCGAAAAAAGAAGCAAACGAATCCAAATGGGATAATAAAAGAGGAAGGTCAAGAAAGAAAAGTGTATGTTAAGGAGTGTGTATGGTTACATATCATAACGTCATCACTACTAGTCAAGCAATGAATGAGTGAAAATATTTTTTGTACGTGATTGATAGTGCAAGGGGTACAGATATCAGTGCCATGATCACCTTGCCCTTCTGATTGTTTGCGTTGATGATGTGTTATGATGAAGGACATACATGTCGCGCATTTCTAAAGCTCAGATACAGGGAGGAATGGAAAATATACATATCGAAGAATATGACTCAAGCATAAGCGGATAAATTACGAAGACTAGTAGGAGAATTACAAAGTTCTAAAAATCAAAACAGGAAACGGCACAATTGCGGAAGCCGTGAAAAAAAAATCTTCCTCATGAAAGCGGAACCAAGAAACGGAAAAAAGCTTTTATGAAAGAAATCTAGTACTATAAGGTAAAGGTATGTATACGGAAGATGACGTACATGAGCAAAAACGGTGATGACGACTTGCGTGTTTCTCACGTTTATAGCACCCGACAGATGAAGCAACTATATCGGCAGTAAGAGGCAGGGTTTCAAACGTTTTTACTAATGCACCAAAAAGTGATAATGTTTAGGCTAGTTATGCTCATGCATCTACGTTACTGTCAAGAATAATTTATAGAAGATTGGAAAAAAATGAGGATCCATTAGATGAAAATAATCTTGCCTTTCAGAAAGGTAGAGGTAAGAGACAGGCTGTTCTGCATTGTTTGGTAATGGAAGTGAGACAATAAAATTCAAGGCACAGAATATGTCAATCTACAAAAATCGTTCGACAATGTAACAAGGCGCTAGATGTTCAAAATTCACGGAACAATAGAAGTAAAATATAGCGAATGAAGTGTAATATACAACATGTACAAGAACGAAAGGCGAACAATAAGAAAGAGAATATCAAGAACGAAGTACCTAGTTTAAGAAAAGGTTTGAGACTGGCTGCGTATTTAATTTATACTGATTGATACTGTCCAGTCTATACAACGAATATGCAATGTCGGAAACTGGCTTCTTCTCTTGGCTGGCTATGTCGTAACTGCCGTGATATCATTTTTTTTAAATTTTTCTACGATATAATGACGTCATTGCAGCGACATTACAGGAGTGCACGTTGAAAGTGTGGCGGTGGGACTTGAAACCCCATACCACCCTCCGATACGAGAACTTCAAGGCTTCAAGGTTGCAGGCAACTACATAGGTAATGATACTGGTGGCAGTACCATGGGTGTCACATATTGAGTGGCTGTATCAAGGCTGACACATGATTAGTGTCCGTAACAGGGCTACCGTAAGCCATGGCCCGATCTGATTCCTCGAGTGTGGCAAGAGGAACAGGGTGACGAGGGTGCCAGTACCGGGGATTCACGGTGCCAATGTGTTGCAAGGCAGTGACTGTCGCGCAGGCCATCCACTTCGTCATTGAGACGCCTTGCCCTTTCTCGAATGGAAGCCTTTAGAGTTACCGTGGTTGTCTCCTCGTGGAGGGTAACATTCCTCGTGAGTGGAAGGGCATGCAGGCTCTAACGAAGCACCTTATACTGCAGGCGCTGGAGAGTCTGCATCCGGTAGGCACTAATCGTGGCTCGCGCAGAGGAGCCGTTGGTGAGGGTTTGGTACAGGCGAAGGTTGGTGTCGAAGGTCAGTTTTCTGCCGTTGGAGAGCGGATACAATGCCTTTATCAGCTTCTGACCTTCTTGGGTGACGTGTTCGATGGAAGAGAAGTTTTTTATCCTTCGACACACCTAGATACATGGAATGTAGGGGCCATCGGACCTGCAATATTGATATTGTGGTGGAGGGTAGAGCGCCATTCGGTGAAGTAGACCGCCGTTGTTTTGGCGGTATTGAGGGCAATCTCATTAGAACCACACCAGGTGGCTATTAAGTCCAACTGCCTCTGGCGACGAACAATGTGTGATCCGCCTTGCGGCCGGCCGTATAAAGCGCAGTATCGTCGGCGTATTGCGTCAGGTGGAAGTATGGGGTGACTGGCTCATCGTTAACTAAAATGTTAAAGAGGATGGGAGGCAACACAGTCCCTTGATGGGTACCCATAGACATGTGACGTAAGTTCGAGCGTTTTCCTCGCCGAGTAACCAAAACGGTCCTATTGTCAGTTAATCATATGTTGTCTGTGTCAGCACTTTTTATACGAGATTGTCAAGCCAAATTTTGTCATACAGGTCCAGGAAAATCGCTGACGTCGACGTACTAAAGCCCTTGCTGACATGTTCTGTTATCCTCAGAACTTGTAGCGTGGAAAGTGAATCCAAACCCAGACGGATTGTCCCAGCCGCCGCCAGAGGCTGGGAAATGCGGTCGAATATCAAAGTTTCTAGGTCCTTCGCCATGGTATTCAGAACGCTAATAGGTCTGTTGTTGGCAGGGACCTAAGATCTTTCGAGGCCTTGGTGATGACAATCAGTTTGGCCTGCTTCTACTCTGGGGGGAAAAGGCCAGTTCAGGATGCTAGTGAATAAGACCAGTGGCTTGCATGGCAGCCGACGGAGGTGTTCGTTTGAAGATGCCATCCTAACCAGGAGCCGACTGCCCACGCTTCTGCCAGAAACGTAAGGTGAGGGGCAGTTAGAGGTGGTCTCACCATGATCGGCACAGGCGCTGTCCTAAATACCAGCTCGGCGGAGGTACACTTGCTCCCGATTGGCTGCAAGTGACATTGGTTGGTGCAGCAAAAAAATGGTTCAAATGGCTCTGAGCACTATTGGACTTAACAGCTGTGGTCATCAGTCCCCTAAAACTTAGAACTACTTAAACCTAACTAACCTAAGGACATCACACACATCCATGCCCGAGGTAGGATTTGAACCTGCGACCGTAGCAGTCGCGCAGTTCCGGACTGCACGCCTAGAACCGCGAGACCACCGCGGCCGGCGGTGCAGCAAAATTTTTGTGGCAGGAGCGACCTCCCTTGCTGATCTACACGCCCTGTGCCTTGGTCAGGTAGAGAGCCTGTATAGGGAGAGAGTGGCCAAACGGGCCTTAATGCGGCCATTTTTCTGCCAAGCTGCGGGCGGGACTCTTGAATGGCCAGTAGTGGAGAAGTGGAGTACACACTCACCGAATCAAAAGCACAAGACAATATGGTGAAATCATTCGTCAAATGCCTTTCTTTGCAGCTATAATATACTCTTGGTAGCCTACTACGTACTGCACAGGAAAATGTGATACAGTGGCTGTAAAAATTATTCGTTACTTGCATTTATCTCCTTTAAAGTTCATTTACTAGACATATTGCAATGAAAGTTACGTAAATAAAAAAATATAGTGTATAGCATTTGTTTTGTATGGGAAGTGCATAACGATAAACATTTAACGTACCTGTATTAGGTCAGATGAATGAAAGTCGTAAGCAGTTGTTTACTTGTGACATGTGAGACGTATTAGTACTTCTTGTAACGTCTTCAAACCTTTTACATGTCACAAGTAAACAACTGCATACGACTTCCTTTCATATATACTGTATACCTCTCGTAGATAAGAAACGAAAAAGATAACAAAAATCAGGTAATGTTAAATGTAGGCTTCTGTAACAGCGACCAAATATAACAAGAAAACTACCGTTTCCCTTCTACCCCACGTTAAGTAGGCCTATTAAAAACTGTACCACCAAGGACTGTCAGATATTGGCTTCAGAAAAGCTTGTGATGCTACCACTATGCACGAACTGTTAAAGAAATAAGAGCTTAAAAATGCATTAAATTTTGATAGGCCTACCTGTTTTGTGTGACTATTTAAGATCGCAAACGCTAATTACGTACTAAAAACGATATACAACTAAATCGAACATGCATACACAACGCATAACATGTCTCTCAATAATTCGGATACCTTTTAATCGTTTACGGAAGTCCTCTGAACTTCAACTCAAAAGCACGGCGAACATAGGAAGTGCGAGAGACGTTTGGCAGAAAAATGGTGCCGAAGCTAATCGACCAATCACGGGCAACTTCACCTATGGCCACTCTCTCTGTATGCAGGCTCTCTATGGTCAGGTGTATGCGAAGGCCCTCTGCAGGTTGCGCGGCAAATGGCGGAGTTTGAACGTCACATAGTCGCAGGGATGACCTGGCAACCAAACCGACGACGGTGTTTTGCCGTTTGGCGTCGGCGCTTCACGGCGTTTGTGACACTCCACCCCCAACTGCGATATACAAAAATCGGAACAAGAAATAAGAAACTAGCTCTAGTGCCTTTACATGGTGCAGAAGTAATAATCAAACCGACAAAATGAAAAATTTGAGCTGCCATACATATACTAGCTTACTGTACTCGACTGCACAGACTACTAAAAGGAACCAAAAATTGGCAACTCTACAACGTTCAAACTAACTGGGCGTGACGCTGAAGACGGCGTAAATTTACATTACTAAAACTATGTTACGCACAAAACACGAATAAGAAAACAAAACTAACTCTGATGTCTTTTAGAATGCTCTCCAACGTGGTACTAATAATCAATGTCACAAAACAAACTGTAGGAGTTGATACTGAATATTAACTCACCCAACGCTAGTGTATAGGACAATGGCACACAATTAATCTATCTCCTCTACCATTCCTATTACAAAGCCGATATTCTCCAATATCTTTGCCATTTATTCCTTCCCAAGTTACTACGTAAAAATCCCCTAGGGTTATTAGATAACTCCCTTAACATAATGAATTACCGGTTCAACATTCTCATATACTTCCTTATCTCTTCATTTTCTGCTGGCGACGTCATCATGTATACTTGAACTCTTTTTGCTGGCGCTAGTTCGCTGTTGATTTAGGTGAGAACAGCCCCATCACTTAACTGTTCACAGTTACTCACCCTTAGACCTACCTTCCTATTTAAAAAAATCCTATTCCCGTTATACCACTCGCTAACTATCTACATCTGACCATTTCGTTGCGCCCGACACTCACCGTATCTAGATCGAGGGTTTCCGTTTCCCTATTTTAATTTTCTGACTTTCATGTCGCGTTCTAATTCCGGATTATAATTCCGGACACTACCCGATCCGACTCGTAGAATGTTATTTTTTAGTTTGTTATTCAGACTGTGTCTGTTGGTTACCTGCTCTCTTGACAATTCCCTCCCAGACATCCGAATAGTAGGTTAATCCGGAATCTCCAATGGAGAAACCAGAGTGAGACTTTCTCAACTACAGGCTACATGTTGCACATTATATGTCTTTTGGCGTCATCTGATATATTAAAAGAAGTGTTATAGGTGTAGTTAGCTAACTACACGTATATTTAATGTAATGCATAGGTTTCGACTCTCTTCTGCCTTCTCAAGCCGTTGAGCATGAGCCTTTTAAGGGCGGTTCCCTATCCCAAGAGCAAAAGCTTATCCTGATACTCAGCCTGCTCTTCCGCCATCTTTGACAAGGCCGTCGGCTCATCTAGAATTACAACTTATATCAGAATTCTTAGACCATGGTTTGTGATTTTTGTTCGGAAAAAGACAGAGTACAGAAGAAAAGATGCACCAGTCTTCATTTAATGGAAGATCAGAGAGATAACTTCTACTGGTAAGCTCAAAGCTGACAAATCCGTCACCAGTCTTACTTGCTCTGTGTTTGTAACTGATTCATGGGAATTTCAAAACGTTTCCAGGTTCCAAATCGGTCTCGGAAAACAAGAAGGATTTCCCATGTCTCCAGCTGGAAAAAGTGATAAGAGAAATTGCATATCTGGAAAAGAAAGTAGGTCTGCAAGGAATGAATTGTAATTTCTTACAGAGAAGAAGAAACAGCAAAGATATAATCACGACGATAGACGGATTTGGCACTTAGGTCCGAAAGAAAGAAGAAGACGAAAATGGTAAATAGTCTTCTTGTCTAAATAATCAACAGCCAAGGTTTATTAATACCATTTTATCATGATTTCAATGCTTATAAAAACTTATTCTTCGAAGGTAAATTGACAATTGGGTTACCTGTTGTGGCAGAGGTACATTAAGATGTAGCAACAACATGTAACCCAGTTGCCAATATTTCCTTCTGCTGAACACGATTTTATAAGCGTTGAAACCATGGTGAAAGGGTTTTAATAAATCCTTCATTATCCAACTGATTGGCTCTTGATTATTTCTACAGTCCACGTATAAAATTTGAAAATAGTAGACAGATTGAAAATCATGTTTTGTAGAGCTGAGTGCAACAGAAAGAAAGTGAAAGTAAAGGTGTGTATATATCCTACTCCTGTTGTACTATTTGCTATCTACGCACACACACACACACACACACACACACACACACACATATATATATATATATATATATATATATATATATATATATATATATATATATATATATCTCGGGGCGGTTAGTAGACCCGCAACCGAGCGCCTCCCCAGGTGGCGGATAGGGGAATGTCTCCTAGATATAGGTGGTACCGAGGAAATGAAATACTCGGGGCGGACCAAAACTACTAGTAGCGTCTGTTCCCATAGTGGGCGGCTACAAAAGGCGTCTGCTCCACATGTCAGTGGCGGCCTCAACCAACCTCCTCATCTGGAAAGTCAGGTTGTACTCGGCAGCATGCCATACATCCAACTACTAAACATCATGATGGTACAACGAGAAAAATCTCATAACCCCGGGCGCCAGTCAATAGACTGGGATTGTCGTGAGCATCGGATTCCGGGGGCTCACGGACATCATGAGAAGAATCGGAGCTTCTCAAACTCCCTCAAGACCAAACGCAAACACTACATCGGCACACTCAACGTGAACACACTGATGAAGACAGGAAAGATGAAACAACTGACAGACACTCTCGAAAAATTTCAAATCAAAATATGTGCACTGCAAGAAACACATTCACAGACGAAGACCATTTCAACACGGAGAATTTCAGAATATACAAAGGAAAACCATCGAGACAACTGAAAAACCTAAGGCTTTTTGGCACAGGATTTGCAGTACACAGGTCCATCACGGACAGCATAATCGACTTTACGTCACCAAACGAAAGAATCAGCACCATCACAGTGAAATCAGCCAATAAATCCTACACAATAATCAACGCACATGCACCAACTAATGACTACAACAGGAAAAACCCGGACGAAATTGATGACTTCTGGACGACAATGGAAGAAACTATCAGAAAAATTCCTGCACATAGAGTCAAAATAATACTGGGAGACTTCAACGCCAAACTCGGAAAAGAAAAGATATACAGACATATCACAGGAAAACATACTCCACACAAGGACACCAACAAAAACGGAAAACATCTGATAGACTTTTGCAAAAGCCACGACCTCGCCATTATGTCAACAAAATTCAAGAAACCAACACGAAAACTTACCACATGGAAATTCCCCAGCGGAAAGCAAGAACTACAAATCGACCACGTAATAGTGCAGAAAGACTCACAAAAAGAAATTTTGAACATAGACACCCGTAAAGGCTACTTCGACTCAGACCACTACCTACTACAGATCAGGATTCGTCCTTTGTCCAAGAAAAAGCTCCAGAAGAACAAAATTGTTAGACCAGATCCAGAATACGTTACTTTAAACCAGACACAAATATTACACAAAATTAAAATGGAGAGAACGACAGACTGGCCACAACTTTCACGAAGAATCCGAGAGGCCATGAAACTAGCACAAGCACCACGAACACGGAAACACCGTTGGTGGAACCACACATGTGACCAAGCTATTGACCAACGAATCAGTGCACGGAAAAAATTTAGTTGCCATAAATCCCAAGAGAATTGGATGAACTTCTTGAAAACACAGAAGCAATCAAGCAAAATCATTCGCAGTGAAAAACGACAGTATGACAAACGGCGACTGACAGAGATCGAATCAGACTTCATGAAGAACAATACAAGAAACTTCTACAGAACGTTCAGAGAAAATATGACTGGATATCAACCACCCAACTTGTGCTTCAGAAGACCGGATGGAACCCTAGAAACCAATACCAAAAACAATTGTGACATTCTGGCAAAGTACTTTGAAAAACTGCTCAACACGGACCCCCCCCCCCCCCCCCATGGAAGAAATGATGACAGAAACGAGCACATACAATCCAGATAGTGAACCTCCAACTCTAGAAGAAGTTAAAGAAATAATAAAGTCACTCAAGAATCGTAGAGCACCAGGAGAAGATGGCATCATCGCGGAAATCTGGAAGCTACAAGACCCAGAACTCACCAAAGACATCCACAGGATCTTGGAAGACATCTGGAAGACCATGAAAATTCCTGACGACTGGAAAACTGCCCTGATACACCCACTACACAAAAAAGGTGACAAGACTAACCCGAACAACTACAGAGGAATATCCCTACTACCGGTCACATACAAGATCCTCTCTAAAGCTTTACTGAACAGACTAGAATGCCAAACCGACCACTTGATTGTGGAATACCAAGCAGGCTTCCGTAAAGGGCGGTCTTGTGCGGAACAAATTTGGAACCTGAAAATGATTTTACAACACAAACAGAACCTGATCATTACCTTTGTTGACTTCAAAAAGGCGTACGACTCTATCGACCGGAAAACTCTCTTCAAAATTCTAGCAGAATACAAAGTAGACAACAAAACACGGGCTATCATAGAGCAAACTTTAACCAACACGACCTCCAAAGTAAAGTTCTGTGGGGAACTATCAGAGCCCTTTGAAATTCGCACAGGTGTCCGACAAGGCGATGGCCTCTCACCTCTCCTTTTCAATCTGGTGTTAGATAAGGTCATAAAAGAATGGGAAACATCACAACAGGGGATAACCTTAGGAAACCTACAGATTAAATGCCTGGCTTTTGCAGACGATTTGGCGATTGTCACGAAAGGTATAAAGGAAACAAAAGACGCTATTGAAAAACTGCACGAAATCGCTTCCAAAACTGGACTACAGATCTCTTACGAAAAGACACAGTTTATGAGCACAAAGAAACTCTCATCTCTGAACATAAAGTATGGCACGATTTACAAAACAGCAAACTTCAAATACCTCGGTGAAACACTACAAATGAGTGGACATAACAGAGACTCAAATGAAGAAAGAAAGACTAAACTGGACAAGGCATACAAAGTAGTGTGGAATCATTACAACAAGAAGTCTATCTCACAAAAAGCCAAATTACGCCATTACGACAAGGTGGTGCTCCCCGAGGCACTATATGCAGCAGAGACCACACTAATCCGAGGGCATACACGTATCAGACAATTAGAAAAAGTAGAACGGAAAATACTTAGGAAAATATTTGGCGCAACTAACAACAATGGAATATGGATCAAGAAACCTACAGAGGAACTGTACAAACATACAGAGACAATCACAGAAAAGATTAGAAAACGCAGACTACAATTCTATGGACACCTATACAGAATGCCATCACACAGGCTGACCAAACAGATCTTTGACTGGGTAACCACTAGAAACAACAAATGGGTGGCAGAGGTAGAAAACGACCTGAACCAGCTCAACATAACAGCAGACACAATAAACGACAGAATAAAGTTCAGAAACATCATTAAGAAAAGTAAACTACATGAAATACAATGCGACAAACGAACAGGCATAAAATGGACCGAAGAGCGCAAGCAAGATCACAGCCAGAAGATGAAAGAAATATGGGCAACCAAAAAGGCAATCAAGATGAAGCCGAAGACACGAAGCCGACAAGAAGCATGGACAGAGCACCGGAAACAGAAAAACAGCGAGCGAACGAGGGAAGTTTGGGCAGCAAGGAAGGCAGCAAAAGGAACTGGCCATGTAGTTTAGTCCAAATGCGCTCTTTAAGGGCAAAACACCAATAATAATAATAATAATAATACATATATATATATATATTTATTTATTTATTTATTTATATATATATAAGCAGTAAATGGGAGAAATATATGAAGAATGATGACATAAAAGAAAGAATAAAAACAGCAACTATGAAAACAGAAAAGAATACCTAGCTATGATTAGCAGTTTATGGATGAGAGGAAAGTAAGACTGAAGAATCAATTACTTTTTATGATGCCATTCAAATAATTATGCATCAGTATAATCAAAACATCACGTTGTTTGGTTTGGTGACCTACATGCAGGGGTTGAAAATAATTCAATATGTTGTGTTTTTGGAGAATAAACTTGTAGTCAGACTGGACATTTACGAATACTTAGAGGTTTTTCAACTTTTAATGATTTACAATCTTTTAAGTCCTTATCTCGAAAAATATACCACAAGGAATATACTTGGGTCGGTAGAGGATGTAGATGAGTTATATATTATGTAATAGTGAAAACAAGGAAACAAGGTCAGGTTAAAGACATAAAAGTATTCAGAAGTTCTGATACCAGAACTATTTTCGAATATGCCAAATGAATACTTTTATTAAATGGACAAGAGCAAACTATTTTACTACACAGAAACAAGTAAATGTATTTACTCAAGCATGAAAGCATTAAGAGCCTAAGAATCAGGGAAGAATTAGAATAACTGGCTAACCAGGACACTATTTAAGAAGAACGGAAAACGTCGACATAGAAATGTGATTAATGCACAGTGAATTTAATATGAAGCATTAGGAAGAAGAAAAGATATATCGTCGAAGGCGAGAATTAAATACTAGGTTAGCTGAAACTGCGGAAGCAACACAAGAAAAACTAACAGCAGATGAAAAATGTTTTTTGAAGCCTTCCCTGGATAATAAACGATCTTCAAACAGTAAAAGAGTTACACAAGAGGAAGAGCCGAGAGAGCTCACCAACCAGCCCGAGACAGATATATTAGTAATACAGATATTAACGGCCATCAGCAGTTAGCATGTGAAGTTTTGAACACATAATATAAAACAGAAAAGTTCGCAATTCGTATGAATAACGTTACTGCAGAAGAGTTGATTGGATACAATAAAAACCTGTGATGTGATGCTAACATGGAAGTAGCAAAGAAAAAGACCCAGAAATTGAAGCAAAAAGATTAGAAGACATTACAATAAAAGAACCCACAACAGGTTTAAAAAGGAAAAAAAGAATCGAAAGAGAATGCTTGAATGTAATTAATGTGCATTTCATTTCTTATGGGGGATTATCACTACACTTTAAATAGTTATATTTGCGTAACATGTTCTGGAAGCAACAAGATATAGCAACAGTATGTACCGAGAGATTGTAAGAAAGGAAAAGTAATGCTAGTATATAAGGAAAGAGAAGCAATTTTATATATATATATATATATATATATATATATATATATATATATATATATATATATTTAGAGGGACAAACATACTCGACACAGTATATAAAATTTATTCAAGAATTTTAAACACAAGGCTCGAAACAGTAGCAGAATATTTACTAGTGGTAGAACAGGTCGGATTTAGAAATGGACAATCAGTGGCTGATGTTTTTGTTTTACGACAGCTTATTAAAAATCAGAGAAAGTAATAAACAGACAGGCCACAGTGGCCTAATATGCAAAGTGCAAAAGAAGAATAGGAAAAAAAGAAGGTAAATTTGCTGATGTCATTGCTATCGTTTATGAAAGCGAAGAACAATTCCAGGAACTAATGAGTGAATTGATCAGTATGCAAAGCACAAAATTTAGAAGAAAGGTTATTATATTGAGTTGCAGAAATGAGCTTAGGCTTAAACTTAACATCAAAATTGAGGATCACATGGCAGATTGAGCGAATAATTCCTGCTACGTTGGAAGAAAGATAACAGGTGTTGGTTGAAGGAAGAAGAACATGACAAGCGTGCTAATACAGGCGATGAGGGCCTTCCTGGCTAAAACGAGTCTAGCAGTATAGAACATCGGCCTTAATTTGAGAAAGGAATTTCTTAGAAAGTTCAGTTTCCATCTAGCGGTATCTGTCTAGCAAGTTTCACTGGTAGATAATCTTAGTAGTTCATGTAAAATACGTTATCCAGTTGCTAGACAACCAGAATAATAAAATACTGTAGACAAGTCTTGAATATACTAGTACTTCAGCGGCAAGACTGGTTTTCAGTTACATATGTTACCGCTCTTTTGGCATATTTGTCGGGTTTATTGTTGGAAGGTACTTCGAATCACGAAGTATCACGTTATTTAGAACCGTGCTACCTTGACGTGTCACAGAAGTCACCCAATCCGGCACTGATTGCTCCTAAGAGGAGTATGGCTTTATTATTTTTAGCTTAATGAATGTGGAATGGTTGGTATTGGTACCACTCACGCTATAAGTGTGAACATTACGTCAGGTGATAAAAGCACACTGGCATTGTAAAAGCCATCTCATTTTGTATACGTTTAGCATGGCTATTAATTCGTTTTACGACGATTGTCAAGCGGAGAGAAGCTCTAATCCACGTTAATGCTGATACACGGCGCTGAAACACAGTGCACACGTAGCTACGCTCCGCGAGACGGGCTTCATTTGCCTCGCATTATAATTCCATTGCAGTGCTACGTGGTGTGAGATTTTAGACATGAACTGTTACGGCAAAGACGATTACGAACTTCGCCTGCGGCACCGTGTCGGGACTTGCTAATGTTCTCCGTAATCCTGTTGTGTGACATCGCCTTGCCTTCACTTCAAAAATCTCTCTGATGCGCGCTTGACACATATATCAAAAACATCTGTCACCACTGAATGATCTTCCAATTACCGTTGCATCAAGTTCACTTCGACAGGATGAATGAGTCATACTTATTGTATAATTCTGAAAATATTAGGTCACACATTGATCTGCTGAATTTTACTCTAGTCTGCTATACCTTTCCCCTCTTTATATATGAAGAATATCATTGGATACCTATATCGGCGAGGCGAAACGTTGTAGCCATTGCCCACCAAGAGAATGAATGCCATGTTGCGGGCACGTGATGTGGTAATGAATCTGTATATGCGAAGCGGAGACAAACGAGGAATATCCGTAGTGACGACAGGTGCCCCAAAAGGGAATCTCCTGTGGTATAAGCATTTCCGACAAAAGAGAGGTTGTTGGCTGCTGGTTGGCTTTTCACCTGCTGTTGTCGTGAGCGCGTAATGAAAGTGCTTGAAGAACGATGAAATCACGACTATCGACAGAAGGTGGAGCGCGAAAGCCTGCCTTTTCCGTAAAGTGGCATAGTCAACGATCTCTAGCTGACCTGATGACAGTGTACAACAATGGTGCAAGTCGATGGCAGTACTGGCAAGATGGAATTTGAAAAGAGCAAACTGGAATGAACTTATTGCCAACACATTTTTCCGGATGATTCCACAAATACAAAACAGCACTCAATCAATGCCCTGTGACAAGACGAGTTCTGAATGTAGGAACAACGATCTCCTACTATTGCCCAGGAAGTAGCAGCGGTAGTGACAGTCAAGCTTAAATGAGGCGGTTTACCAGGTCCAGATAGTATCTGTACATACGGGATAGAGAAAGTGGCTTCAAACATGGTGCTATTCTTAACACGTCTGCTGAATAAGGCATGGAGACAGAAGTGGGTACCATAGATATTTGCACATGCAGTTATCACAAAGTGAGGCCTTGATAAATATCCCAGATAGCTGAAGGGCTGTAGACCTTTAATAAATAAATTAACAAAACTATAGGAGCAGCTACTCTACAATCGTCTTCAAGAGCAGAGAGAGCTCCAGGGTCTCAGCCCATGTCAGTTCGGCTTCCACAAAGGTAAATTTATAGAACATGAAATTGTAAACAGGGCAAACAATGAATATTCTTTATAATTGACCCAAAAATACTTTCAATTAAGTATCATTGACTACTGTAAGCTCCAGCTGAATGGTTTTGTGGGCATACATGTGTATATCAGGGATCTCTTCCAAATTTGGCGTGGAAATGGCAGAACTCACGAGTATCAATACTTTAGGTTTCATGATCGCCCACGCCGCAATGGGAGCGGAGAAAGGGGAAAAAATGTGTTTTTTTTCAGCCAAAGGTGAACAGGAACCAAGCACGATAGGCTTATGGGAACAGTATCGCCCTGCCAAGTAAACTTGATCTGCATAGCAAGATGCTTACAGGAGCGAGCAACAGTGTTCCAGACCCTGACATATAGGCTACCCTGCATGACAGACATGTTTTTATGGAGTAGTGTCAGCCTATTTTACCAACCTGCTTGCATAGTGGCCTGTATATCAGGGGAAAACAAATGGTTATTAAACTCCTGATGTGTTGCCTGTCCTGTTCGACAGGCATGTTGTGACAATAGTATGGGCCTGAGTTTTTTAATTGTATTAAGTGCTGGGGCTACATGTGCCAGTGAGGAATGGACAGAGGAAGGGTGGGTCTGATTGAGGAAGAAGAGAAAATGGAGAGAGAGTGGTGGAGAGATGCATGAGGTACATAGAAGGTGCAGAGGAGTGGTGGGCAAGTCTGAAAGGAAGAGTGGCAAGTGGAGATGGAAAGAGAGAGTGGCAAAATGATATGGTCAGAGAGAGGGGTTGGAGGAAATGGACGAAGAGAGGGGTAGAAGGAGATAGTGTGGAGAAGGAGAGAGACAAATAGAGGTTGGATGAAGTGGATGCACAGAGAGAGGAAGAGGTGGACACAATGAAGGGGAATAAAATATGTACTCAATAAATCTGTCGAAGACATACAGGGTGTATCATAATTAATGGCTTAAACGCATATAGTTGAATGTACACGATACTAGAAGCAAAAAACAGTAAACATAGGGTCGAAAATCCATACCTTAAGAGCTAAAAGCAATTTTTCATCTTCGATACTTAAAAAAAAATCTCTTCTACTGCAAGCTCTTTGCTTTCCATATTTTGAGAAGTGGCAGTATGGACCAAAGCAAGAAAAAAAGTACGGTAAACATATGCTCTAAAATGCATACCTTAAAAGTTATGAGCATTTGTTCATTAGAAGAGTTATGTTTCAAAGTAGGGAAGATGAAAAAGTGCTCATAGCTCTCAACGTATGCATTTTAGAGCACGTATTTACTGGATATTTCTTCTTGTTTTGGTCCATACTGCCACTTCCCAAAATATGGAAATCAAAGTGCTTGCAGTAGAAGAGATTTGTTTCACAGTATCGAAAATGATAAATTGCTCGTAGCTCTTAAGATATTCATTTTCGACCCTATCTTTACTGAGACTTTTCTGCTTCTAGTGTCGTGTACTTTTAACTGTATGCGTTTACGCCATTAATTATGATACACCCTGTAGGTGGCGGAAGCTGCAGGGAAAAAGGTAGTAAGATAATAAAGAGATCATAAAGAGCTGTCAGCAATGCTCGATATGTAGACCAGTATATGGAACGTAATAATCAATGTGCTGCTGGAAGTGGTAGATGGGCCTATTGAAGTGAATGGATTTGTGGCTCACGCTGGTGGGATCTTGGTGGTGGTCTTTGGATATTGCAGATGCGGGCTTGAAGGAAATATAAACTACATACTCTCAAAAATATGAGGGTTGTGTCGGACCAACAAATTAACAACAGTTGCAAATAAAACTGCATACATGCGGCTTAACCACAAACCCTCCCTACGCATGGATCCAATCTGTGGGTTAGATATCAGCCAATTTCGACAAGCACTCTGTGCAGGTATTTATTAGTCTCCCTGGCTGGCAGAAGAAACTTCTCAGCTCGTGTACATACGGTCTGCTCAATGGATTATAATATGCTCAATAATGCCAGCTTATCCCCGGAGGCTGTTAAACTATAAGAAATGTGGGCTTTGCTACAAGTACTTGTGCTCGCTGGATTCACTTGGTACGGCGGAGAGTCACCCTGAGACCTGCAAAGCAAGTGGATTTGCAAAGGATGACGGATGTATATAGTAATAGAACTTCTGTGGCTCCATCGTCAGTCTGGCAATTTGTCCCTCTGACATCAATGTATGGTTTCCTAGTACAGTGTACTGTTTGCCCTGAGATAACGTAAATAAAGTACAAGAAATTACAGGTTCCAGAATACCTAATACGTTAGATCTTCGAAGATGGATCCTTGGCGAATGGCTGCGAGACAGGGACAGTGGAAATACAGGACACCATGAATACAGTGTCCTTAAGAGCATCAGACGAAGGCAACGAATGAATCATATCTACGTGATCCAACACTTCCATTCATTTCCTCTGAGTAGTTAATATGGTACATTATTTTATCTACCCCGTCATTAAGTTTAGCGAAGCAGTATCTAGTCCAAGGGAAAGGCTGTATCATAGTCAGTAGAGAAAACTGATCCACGGGAAAGCATGCGTTAATAGAAGCAAAGTACGTCATTTAACAAACTAATCTTTTGCGAGATAATTGCGTGTGGTTACGGTTCGCCACTGACTTTTGTCTGAAATATGGTGCTAATTACTACCATTGTATTTTAAATCTAAATTTTCGGTCAAGACCTCATCAAATTTATCCCCTGATGCATGGTTGAGGAATGGGAGAAAAAAATTATTTAAATGTATATGAATTCCTAATGGACCAAACTGATAAGGTCATCGGCCGCTAGACTTACACACTACTTAAACTAACCTATGCATACCCTTGCCCGAGGGAGGACTCGAATCTCCTGCGGGAGAGGCCGCGCAATCCGTGACATGGCGCCTCAAACCACGGTGCCATAGGAATGGGAGACATACGTGCTGCTACACTGTCACAATTTGCTGGTTATATAATAAATCGTCTAGTTGGGAAATATGGTCCAACATGGGTAAGTAGAGCAGGGCCCGTACCTTCCCTATCATCCAACCTCAATTATCAGAATTTTTCTGTCTGGAGTCATCTCAAAATTGACATTAAGCATTCCTGTTGGAGCTGTTGACAATCTGGAATGGGGAGTTTCACTGTCTGGACATTATTTAGAAGATACATGAAAGTTACTAGAAGCAGAGAGAACTGTTGTAATAAATGGGAGACGTTATTACCAAATGCGTGCCAACAGGACCCATATGATATTCTTCTTTCCTTGGCTACCGTAGGACAAACATTAGTATACATCCACTGGAGAAAAAATAATATTTGTGAAGCAGCATGTCTGTAGAAAAGTGAGGAATGGTGAACCAAGTCCGTGTTCCAGTTTGATATGAGAAGCATCAATGTGAACACCCGCGAGCTCTGACTGCGTAAACATATGTTACTCAGCTAGTGCTGACACAGTGTAAACAGTGATAGCTCGTTCTGGTATTCGATAAACTTCCATATGCTACGCACATTTGTTAAAGCATTCAGTACGTTGCAGTCAGCACCATGGACGGTGACGATTACAGCCCCTCCACCCCTACAGCACAAACTTCTCACAACCAGCCAAATATCGTCGCAATGGATGCTGATGCACTTAAAGCACCCAGTAGTGAAATGATTAGAAACCCAATCGTCCCGTCCCACAACGCAGACATACACTAACATGTTACACCTGTCGATGAACTTATAGCAAGAGACCTGCGACACTCGCAGAAAAGTCATCGGGACCGCACAGAAGATTAACGACAAGCTCATTTATGAAACAAAGTGGGGAAAGCGTTACTTGTCGACACTACCCAAGAAGCAACCACCTCCCACCAAAATTTAAGTTGTACTGGTAATTTATAAGCAACTACGGACGAAAGGCCTTTAATCCTTTTTGTTGAAATTAGAAACATAGGTAGGTTCCAACCTATGGCAATAGACAAAATAGTTTCTCCGTTTTTGTTTTTTTCTCTTTTTGTGCCATCAGTTTTCTGACTGGTTTGATACGGCCCGACACGAATTCCTCTCCTGTGCCAAACTTTTCATCACATAATACGGACCGAACGAGATGGCGCAGTGGTTAGCACACTGGACTCGCATTCGGGAGGACGATGGTTCAAACCCGCTCCCGGCCATCCTGATTTAGGTTTTGCGTGATTTCCCTAAATCGCTTCAGGCAAATGCCGGCATTACTCCTCTGAAAGGGACGGCCGACTTACTTCCACATTCTTCCCTAATCCGATGGGACCATGACCTCGCTGTTTGCCCCCCCCCCTCCCCCCCTAACAAATCAAGCAACCAACCAACAGAATAGCGTTTTCAACCTCCATCCTCAGTTATTTTGGGGGATGTATTCCAATCTCTGTTCTTCCTTTACACTCTTTACCCTGTACAGTCACCTCTAGTACGCTGGATTTCTATCCCTGGTGTCTTATCAGATGACATGTCATCCTGTTCCTTCTTCTTGTCAGAGTTTTCCATGTCTTCCTTTACTGGCCTATTCTGCGGAGAATCTCTCATTCCGTACCTTATCAATCGACCTAATTTTCAACATTCTTCTACAGCATTCCACCTCAAATGCTTCGATTTACCTCTGTTCCGATTTCTTCCATAGTCAATGTTTCATTACCATACAATTCTCTGCTCCAAACGCACATTCTCACAAATTTTTCCCTGAAATTGAAACCCATGTTTCATACTACTTCTCTTGATCAGGAATGCCCATTTTCCAAAGGTAGTTTGCTTTTTATGTCCTCCTTGCTCTGTCCATTATGGGTTATTTTGCTGCCTAGGTAGCAGAATTCTTAAATTTCATTTACTTCACAATGACCTACCTTCATTTTAAGTTTCTTTGTATTCTCATATCTGCTATTTTTCACTAGTTTCGTCTTTCATGTACTTACTCTCTATCCATATTCTGTACTCAGTAGCCTGTTCATATCGCGCAACGGATGCTGTTCACTGAGGATAGCATTGTCATCTGCGAAACTTTTCACCTTCAATTTAATCTTGAACCTTTTATTGCTGTCATTGCTTCGTTGATATGTAGATTCAACAGTGTGAGTGAAAGCCTACGTCATTATCGTGCATAAGTTTCAATCCAAGCACTTCGTTATTGGTAACCCACTTTCATTGTTCCCTCCTGGTTCTTTCGCTGTAGCTTACCCCTGTGTTTCTCTGAATTTCGAACATCTTGCAACAATTTACATTGTAGAACCCTTTTTCTCAGGTAGGTAAATCCTGTGAACTCCCTTCGCTTCAGTCTTGCTTCCACATCTAATGGTGTATCCCTAGTCTCCTACGTTATATACACAAACTTGAATAGTCGTTTGGTTTCCACTTCCGCCGATGATTTTAGAAATGCCGACGGAATATCATCTATCCCTTCTGCCTTATTTGATCTTAAGTCTTCCTAAGCTTTTGTAAATTCTAATTCTAATTGTGGATCCCCTATCTCTTCCCCACTGACTCCGGTTCCTTCTTCTATCACGTGTAATCCTCCCAGTCACAGACCTCTTCGATGTGCTGTTTCCATTTATTCGCATTCTCCTCAGAATTTAACTGTTGAATTCCCATTACTCTCTTAAGGTCATTACCTTGCTTTTAATTTCACCGCAGGTTGTTCTCACTTTTCCATGTGATGAGTCAGTCGTTCATACAGTTATATCTTTTTCGATGGCTGCACATTTTCCACGCGGCTGTTTTGCATTAGCTTTCCCTCTCTTCCTATTTATTTCATTAGTAAGTGACTTGCAGTTCTCTGATCTTGATTTTCCCTGAATACATTTTTATACTTCCTTCTTTCAGTCGATCAGCTGAAGTATTTCTTCTATTACCCATAGTTTCTTCGCCGTTACCTTCCTTATGACTGATTTTCTCTCCAACTCCTGCGAGTGATCTTTTTGAAGATGTCCATTGCTCTTCAGATGATTTACTGCCGAGCCTGTAACGTTCCACCGGTTAGTGAGTAGTTAAAACTGGTTTAAATACCTGTGAATATCTTGCCTATGGCGTCCCTCGACGACTGCATACATGAGCCTAGATACGATTGTTCTATAAACACAGGATACCATAATGGATGTCACTACAATGATGTAGGCAACAGCTGAATTAAAGTAAGTGTGTAGATTTATTCACTTCAAAACCTGTATCTTATGAGCTCATGATCAATCTTCGGTGTAATGAGCCTCGTTGTTACTACTACAGCTAACCGATGGTAGTACATACTACTCTGGCGACATTAACTAGTTCAGATGGAATAATTCGATAGGAATGCGTGTGTGAGGTCCATTGCATAGTTCAACACTAATAATACTCAAGAAAGAATATAAAGTCACATATCATTCTGCCTTTGGCGATATTAAATTAAACTGTTTAACACTACGAAATAATCTGTCACTGCACTGTTCTAATATGTTGTTTTAGACAATGTCCAACACACGAGTTGCTCTATTCTAAATTCAAACCTGAATCATGCTCCAAGAATTTAACTCAATTCTACGCACAGATCTGTCCTCTAGTGGGTGCATCACTCATCTGCCCTAACAATACTCGAGGCCGAGTATTTATACTCTTCCTACAATGTACTACTAATTATGCAAAACATAGTCTATAATATGAAATAGTTTAGCACATAACAAAATTATCAAAAACTTTATAATATTCCCTACTTTGCTAGAACAAGTTTAAGAAATTTCCTAAACACGTAACAGGCCGCATCTCGTGGTCGTGCGGTAGCGTTCTCGCTTCCCGCGCCCGGGTTCCCGGGTTCAATTCCCGGCGGGGTCAGGGATTTTCTCTGCCTCGTGATGGCTGGTGTTGTGTGTTGTCCTTAGGTTCGTTAGGTGTAAGTAGTTCTAAGTTCTAGGGGACTGATGACCATAGATGTTAAGTCCCATAGTGCTCAGAGCCATTTAAAATCTAAACACATAACAATCAGATTAATATTAAAATTGCAGAAATAAGCATTCTAACAATGCTAAATGATCAATTATCTATATTTTGTTAATTAGGATCGAGATTTAATTCCTACAATTTACAGATGATGAGAACGAAATATATTATTCCTTTATCTAAACTTTTCCAGAATTTCCTGAATCTGATTTTGATTGTTTATGGTACAAAGAGTATCGTAACTACTATTGTTTGGTATTGCTATTATTCTTCTATAAGCCTTTTTCCTATTATCGAAAAGTAATTAAATTTCATTATAGCTAGAGATATAAGAGTAATAGGTAATACGTAATTCATGGGCGCTATCTATAAGCCCGGAACGTTACAAGCTATTCCTTATAGCAGTATCTATAGCCTCGAAGAATTTCATGTGTATCTTCCAGTTCCTTAGTATCCGTCTTCTCTGGGCATTCGTTCTTTCTCACTAGTGTCTTACATTCAGCCTACTCTTCACCATTACTAATTTGTGATCTGAGTTTATATCTGCATCTGGGTATGATTTACAGTCCAATGTCTGTTTTCGGAATCCCTGCGCGAACCTATACGTAATCTTATTTAAATCTTCCCGCATCCCCTTCCTCTTCGAAGTATACCTCCTCCTCTTTTGCTTCTTGGACAAAGAATTTGGTATTATTGATATTTATTAAAGAACTCTATTAGTCTTTTTTCTCTCTCGTTCCCAATTTCAAGTCCAGGTTCTCTTGTAGCTCTTTCTCCTACTCCCTTCCCTGCAACCGCATTCCTATCCGCCACGACTATAAGACTTTTATCTTCGTTTACGCATTGAAATACCCTTTCAACATCCTCATATATTTCCTGTACCTCTTCATCATCTGACTGGGACGTCGGCATTTATACCTCAACCATTGTCGTCGGCGTTGGTTCGCTGTCGTCTCTGATGAGAACAATCCTGTCACTGAACTGTTCACAACAACTTACTCTCTGACTTACCTTCCTCTTCATAAGGAATCGTACCCCTTTTATACTATTTTCCTGCTTCTGTTGATACACTCCATACTGATCTGACTAGAAACTCTTAATTTCTATACATTTCGCTTCACTCACCCCCACTAAATCTAGTTTTAGCATTAGCATGTCCCTTTTCTAGTTTTCTAACTTCATTATGACGTTCGAACGTCTGGAATTCCACGCTCCTACTCGTAGATGTTATTCCTTCGTTGGTTATTCAATGTCTTTCTCTTGGTCGCCTCTACCTTTTCAGTCCACTACCAGAGACCCGACGGGGGATCAGTTTGAAAACTGTTGCTAATGGTGAGATCATCATTTTCACAGTCCACTTCTTCTGTGAATATACATTATGTGTCTCTAATGCAGTGATATCCTTTGCCTTCTGATTCCTTATGCCGTTGGTTATTAGTGATTCTTCCGCAGTTTAGGGGCAGTTTCCCGACCCAGTGGGTGTGCCCTGAATCTCTGTCCGCTCCTCCGCCCTCTTTTAATAGGGCCGTTTGAGATTGATGGTGGCTTCTTATTGCAGAACCCTTAGGCCAGCTCAATGATGATTTTTATTGGAAATTGAAGTAGTGGCGTTGTTGGAACCCAGTGTGAGAGACGTTTAGATTAGTAGCCAGAGACCTATCCCTAGAGCACGGATGATTATTAGATGGCCATGTGGAAAATTATAGGAAATGCAGACAGTATCAAGATTAAGTGCAAATGCGTTGGTTTTTCTTTCTTGCCCAAAGCCAATGGGGAGGTCTCTATCCGGAAGTGTTTCACTATTAAACAAGGCATCATCAATAATGTCGAAACCTTCCTTACTGAGGACGAATTGCTAACGCAAATGACTTGTCGCTAAGAAGTTACTGTCATCAGGCGACTAAGTAAAATTGTGTATATGAACGGAGAAATGGTAACGAAGACGTCACCAGTTTGTACTGTGACATTTAAATCACAGTCGCTCACAATTTTTTTTTAAATATTCGTTTAGTTCAGTGTCAAGTGGACACGTATGTAGCCTCCGTCTTACAGTACTATAACGTGTTACCATTTGACAGGGCAGCAAGGAGTGCAGAAGTAACACAAGATGTGAGTACTGTGCATGCCCGCATAGGAGCGATGCCTGTGGGAAGAGCAATCAACCAATCTATATACATTATCTCGGGCAGCAGAGTATCCTGTCTTGAACCAGCCAAGTGTATCTGTAACACAGAGAAATTAACAAAATTTTGTCTCTCAATAATATTACCTTACGAGAAGCAGTACCTGTGGCCTTATGCGAATGCAGTGGAATTCCTGTCTCAAGTTACGTACGTTGTATATACAAATGGGACCAAGTCTATTGAGGGTGCTGTTAGTGCCTGTTAGGTATCCTGGAGAAAACGACAAGGGCCAAACAAGCTGGATCTACAGTCCACTATTATGAAATCCGAGCTGATTGAAATTTTGGAAACCCTGCTATTCGCATAGAAAACCATGGGATAAACAATAATTGTAGTATCTGATAGCGTCTCAGGTCTACAATTTATTAGACCCAATCACAGAATCTGTGCCAATCTACATCTACATCTAAATCTACATGAGTACTCTGCAATTCACATTTAAGTGCTTGGCAGAGGGCTCATCGAACCAAATTCATGCTATCTCTCTACCATTCCACTCCTGAACAACGTGCGGGAAAAACGAACACCTAAACCTTTCTGTTCGAGCTCTGATTTCTCTTATTTTATTTTGATGATCATTCCTACCTATGTAGGTTGGGCTCAACAAAATATTTTCGCATTCGGAAGAGAAAGTTGGTGACTGAAATTTCGTAAATAGATCTCGCCTCGACGAAAAACGTCTTTGCTTTAATGACTTCCATCCAAACTCGCGTATCATATCTGCCACACTCTCTCCCCTTTTACGTGATAATACTAAACGAGCTGCCCTTTTTTGCACCCTTTCGATGTCCTCCGTCAATCCCACCTGGTAAGGATCCCACAACGCGCAGCAATATTCTAACAGAGGATGAACGAATGTAGTGTAAGCTGTCTCTTTAGTGGACTTGTTGCATTATCTAAGTGTCCTGCCAATGAAACGCAACCTTTGGCTCGCCTTCCCCACAATATTATCTATGTGGTCTTTCCAACTGAAGTTGTTCGTGATTTTAACACCCAGGTACTTAGTTGAATTGACAGCCTTGAGAATTGTACTATTTATCGAGTAATCGAATTCTAACGGATTTCTTTTGGAACTCATATGGATCACCTCACACTTTTCGTTATTTGGCGTCAACTGGCACCTGCCACACCATACAGCAATCTTTTCTAAATCGCTTTGCAACTGATACTGATCTACGGATGACCTTACTAGACGGTAAATTACAGCATCATCTGCGAACAACCTAAGAGAACTGCTCCCGTAGTTGCAGCAAGTTTCGACGCTGTGTTTCGGGTAAGTCGGAATTACCATAACTTCGTGATGGTAAGGACAAAAGGCCACCCTATGATACCTGGAAATGAAAAATAGATGTCCTAGCAACGCAACCAACTTGACATGGAGCTCTTAAATATCATAAACTCCCTCTCACACATACAATACTCATGCTCAGAAAGCGGTTGTCATCGGAGTGGCAAGAGAAATCGTCGAGGACGTCTAAAATCAAATGTAGCAATTACGCACTTATTCATCCCTCGATTCCAAGAGCACCATGGTATAATAAAGCAAAAACATCAAGGAGCTCCACGACAATTACAGCACGACTGCAGTTTAATCAATGGAATTTCAACAAACACTTCTAGTGGCTCAACCACAGTGATACCCCTGTATTTCTTTGCAGAGAGAAAGAAGATCCACACCATATATCCCTGAAATGCCACAGAACGCTTATCACATAAGCGTCCTTGCAGGTAAACGTCGGGCTCTTGGTCATCAGTTCTCAAGAGGAGATCAGGACTTGTTTGCATCCAACTAAATTGCAACATATAAACTACTGCACGAGTTAATCAACAGTAGCACACGAAGGTTTAGCTCCCTGTGCTGCTAATTTAGTGTTCTTTGTAACGACAAATCCAGGGGACGACCAACGCTCATTTAGCTGACTATATTAAACGTGCTACTCAGCAGGATATGGAACGCTCAGCTTCTAGATACATGTACCTTCTTCATGTGATTACGTGACTGAATACTGCGGTATCTGCAGTAATACCCAAATCTGGCTCTATTATACTATTATCATGTTCTGTCTATGCGGTACTTAGAGATTTGCACAAATTCTCTATCTGCAGCTTCTGAAAGGATTTTTATTGGACTTCAATATGTTATTGTTAATTTAGATTAAATTCTATCTGGAATATCATAAATGTGTACCAATGGGGAACTACCTCTTCCTTTCATGTTACTAATAGTATTTTTGCAGCATACTACCTCTATATATTCTGCATTTCATTTTCGTCTTGTTTACTTGTTTCAATATGTAATCGTTTTAAGACTTGTTTTGTGTCGAAATCAGACGTATTTTAAGTCTACGTAACATGGTATGAGGGTACGACGTAAACTAATATCTACTCTAAACTGTCACAACAGGCTGTGATAAATGATTTCCAGTGTTGAGATGGCAGTATGGGCGCACTCCCAAACAATTAATTAATAAATTTTACAGATCCGTACTGGTCACTATTTGACGCAGTGTCGTAAGGGAGAATTTACGCCGACTCCAGTGGAAGACACTCGAGCATTCGCTCTATAGTCCTGATCTCTCCCCATGCGATTAAAACCCCTTCGGTCCCTTAGAAAACGTTCTTGAGGGTCTACGATGGCTGTCGGACGAGGATGCGCAGCTTGAAGTTAGGGGCCTCTTCACGCATCAGGGCACGGTGTTTTACCAAATGTGTATCTTTATCCAGTTGTGTCGGTAGAATGATTGCCTCAGTGTTCATGGCAAATTTACCTGACTGGCATACCGATTCTGGCACGTACGATCTCCGAAACGCATTACACATCCAAATGCGAGGGACATTTATATAGAGCAAGCGCAGGGATGTATCATAATTTATAAAAAAGCTGACCGAGGGGAATGCACACGTTAACAGGACAGGGTTGGGGGCAGGGATTTTCTCTGACTCGTGATGACTAGGTGTTGTGTGCTGTCCTTAGGTTAGTTAGGTTTAAGTAGTTCTAAGTTCTAGGGGACTGATGACCATAGATGTTAAGTCCCACAGTGCTCAGAGCCATTTGAACTAGGACAGGGTTCAGTAAGTTTGGGAGACCAAGAACAAAGTGTTCGGATCAAAAAGGGTGCCCCTACTGTCATTTAGCAGGAAATCATCAGCATCATTTAGCGGATACGAGTCTACAATTAATTGGAACGAGTAAGAAGTTGAACCACTGTGTATCATTTGATAAGATATGCTATGGGTGAAATTTGAACCACACGGATGCATAATTAGTCGAACAGTTTTTTTCTACGTCAGGACAGGTTCGTAATCAAAGAATCTAACTTAACTTGCAGACAGGTCATTTAGAGGTCCATGTTCAACGTTTTTGCGTCTGTTATCGTATATTTTCATCTGTGGCAGTCTTCGATACTGAATCATAACGCAACGTATACAGGATGTAAATTTTATGTTGACAAACCCGAATAACTCGAAAAATAAACTTTACACGAAAATATGTGTAGAATCCAAAGATGATTATTTTCGAGGGGGACATCTGCTCGTGCTAAAATTAGCCCACCACCCCAGCTCCTTGGGGATGGGGCGAGAGGCAAGTTTAACATTTCAAATGGGAACCCCCATTTTTTATTGCAGAATCAGATTCTACATAAAAAGCTACCTACATTTAGTCTTACACATTTGTTCTGATTCTTGGTAGTTGGTTCTGTAATTCAAGATCAATCTTATTATTTTTGAGTGGAAAATACGTATTTACTTCGTAAATTTTGATTCGCTAAAAATAAAACTCTCCCTCTCTTCCTATAGGGTGGGGTTTGAGAGAGAGGAATTAGAGTTTTACAAATGTTGACCCAAATAGTGTCTACATTTTTTCTGCACATTCGGACAAGTTTTGTTTGTATCGTGGTCATGAGACCACACATCTTTTAATTATCAAACAAATCATCTGACTAGCTAACTAACTAACCCGACATCCTACTTACTTATTTATCCATAACCATTTTCCATCCAAAAATGAGAACATGGAATTTCTTGAATCACAGCGCCAACTACCAAGAATCAAAACAAATGTTTGAGACAAAATGTACGTAGTTGTTTTATGTAGAATCTGATTCTGCAATAAAAATGGGGGTTCCCATTTGAAATGTTGAAGTTGCCTCCCGCCGCACCCCCAGGGGGCTGGGTTGGCGGGCTAATTTTAGCACCAGCAGATGTCCCCCTCGAAAATAATCAACTTTGGATTCTACACATTTTTTCGTGTGAAGTTTATTTTTCGAGTTATTCCTGTTTGTCAACTTAAAATTTACACCCTGTATAGTAGCCCCGGTTACTTGTTAGAAGCCTACGTCCTCGAGTACTGAAATAATTAAGTCAGCAACCCCATTCCCATAAAAAAAGCATTTTTCCCTTCAGCTATTTATCGTGGAGTGTCTGTACCTTTTTGAATTCCATAAAAATCTATTGCTGTTAATGACGGCTATGGTCCCTCGTTAGTTGAAAAAATCTTCAAAGTTAAAACTGACGCTAAAGCGACCACTTTAGGCATCAGTGCTGTTTCTAACAGTAACGAGTATAAAAAAATTTTCCGATTCCATTTTAAGGCCCTATTTCTTATAGAATTCGTCGTCTTCCAGTTTAAAAATATGGACGCGAAGTTACCTTTTCCTCTAACAATAACTTGCAAAAACATCTTGTTCACAATCTCAAGTCCACGGTTATTCTCGAGATATAACGTCACTAATGACACGTGTCCCTTTCATTATATAGGACAAACTTGAAGATCTTTCAGTGTCAGGTACAAGCAACATTTATTGGCAAAAAGAGACACTAATGTACATAATTCCACTTTCGCTGATCATCTATTAATTTCCGGTCACAATCCGAAAAGTGTGGAATAAATTTTCATTTTACCTATGGAAAAAAATCATAGGCTCGACGTACTCGAAGAACTGGAGATTTTCAAGTATATTTCTAAGAACGATGGCCTCATTCTCAATGAACAGTTACAATTATATAACAAAAGTTTTTTCATTGGCTTTAATCCACTACTTGCGGAATTTAGATTCCTTAATTTTTTACTGTGTTCTCCTGCCTCTAGTTCAGAAACATCTTTTTCTTCGAATCTCATGGATGAGTACTACTGGAGTAGTCTTCATGCAGATATTTTCGGGATTGTACAGATGTTTGTGTAAATATTCTTTAATACTCTGTGCTTTATATAATGGGAATTTCTGTACAGTTAAGCTGATGGCTCTCAGTTATACTTCATTTGCTTAACTTCTTTGTACTTTCAAAAATCCATTCAGCTCTCTTCCTTTGTATTTTGCTTTTATAATTAACTGATGTTTAACTGAATCATTTCTGTTATAATGTCTCAAATGGGCTCATGTCACTGTCGGCGCCCTAAAGGCGGCGCAACCTGTATTGTTTTCGTGGCAGCGGTATAAGCCACTGGGCCAATCAGTTTGATGTTCCTAACAAGGCATACGTGCCAAAGAATGGAAAGTGTTTAATTTTTAATTTTAATCTGATCTAAACTCTGACCATTGCTTTCTCGCAATGTAACTTCACGTAAGTAACTTCTGTATGTCATGACAATTGTCACCTTGGGTAAAGTTGTCAAACTTAATTTTCTATCTATTATTTCTGATGAAGCCATTCTTAGAGGTGTCGAAACATAGTTCAATGTACTAAACTGTCATTTGCAATCGGTTGGCTGTGTGATTCCTATGTTGAAACTTATATACGATTGCTGAGAGACCATCATGTTTAAAACTTCCAGCTAAATGTCACATGTTACCAATTATCCTACGTGTGCCAGACCTCTTTATAAAGCTTTCAGTCTGGAATACTACATGCACTAAAGATTTATGCTGTCATCGAATAATTCCGACGTCGCATATTTCTCAAAAAGAAAAAGCGGCAACCTCTAATTTTTACCTAATTATTCATTCTGTCCTACCCTTTCAGAAATTAATCTTCCAATTAAATGCCTTTCATTCATCAACTTTTTACTCTCTGGGAGCCGGTGTTCAGTGCAAGGAACCGTTTGCATATTATGAGTCTTTTAACGAGATTCTTAAGCCCTTTTCCCAACAGAGCGGGGAACTTTGGAGCTCCAGCCGACACAGGGGAGTACAGACAACTCTGAACTCAGCCCACAGACACAGTGGCGGCAGCAAGTTTGCACGAAAGAACTGCAGGATGCACTACTACGTAATTAATAACGGAATTACATTTCCATAATGGGTCTGCGATCGTTATGGATATTTCGTGATTAAAGCTTATTTGAAACGACGTTTCGGCTGCTGCCGTCATTACAGCATAACTACATCTTCTAAAATAGCTTTCAGCGTCACTATGAATGAGACTTCGGCCTTAACATCAAGATTTTTTTCCTAGATTTGATTTGATGATAGCAGTAACCGAAACGACGTTATGAGTAGAAAACTGAGTTCAGTGATCTAGATGGTTCTATTCACGAAACCCTAGCAGGTAGTTGACGCTTGTACATGACACAAAGAAAGGCATCCACTCAATCAATCTAAATTTCAAAGTGGAATACTTTTTAGAATTTCAGAAGAAAAAATTAAACTCTTTTCCATGCTAGTTTCTAACGACCAAGACGTCGATTCTACCCAGTCTTCCGTCCTTCCTTGGTTTCCATGCTTTTATAGACATACTAAATTTCAAGAGAAGCGTCACAGTAAATAGTTCGTTAACATCGAAAATCGAACATAATTTTAATAAAAACTGATCATAACCTGGTAAAAATATCATAACTTGGTAAAATAGTTAATAAAAAATTTAAATAAGTCCTAGAAAAGATATTTAGTATTACATTTTCTGGGATATACTGTACTCTTATTTTTTATGAGATCAGTACTTGATAAAGGTTGCAACGCATAAGGAAAATTGTTGAAAATTTTACTTCTGGGAGTTAATGTGTACAACATGTAGAAAGAAAAGAGTAAACTGTTTGAGAAAAATGTTCCATTTAAAACTAACAGTTGAAAATTTGATAAACCCTTCAAGAACAAACGTGTCATTTAATACACAAACCTAAGAAATTTAAAATAAAACCGCCTTCACCGCCTACACTTACTACAAAAGTGAAAAAAAATTACGAGTAAGGAGCTACTGTAATAGATATCAATAACACAGTTAGTAACACAGTTAGCACAGAATGACACATTGTACGTGTCACACAATAACAGTTTCTCACTTCTTAAAAAAATTCGATCCGTATTCTTGATCGAGATTTTGGAAGTTGAGTTACTGAACTAACGAAACAGAAATGCAACTGGGGATATTGCAGAACAAAATGTATTCCCAATTTGCTGAATGTTAGCGTCAAGCAGAATGCAACGAGGACTTTCATTGTGGTGGGTATTATTCAGTGGGAATCCTTCGTATATTTCAGTGATAAGTACACAGTAAGAGAAAAATTAGACGAGCCATGAAGGAATTATCCGAATGGGGAAGACATCGGTTAGAGGGATGTAAATAGCCAAACAAATGTTTGAAGTTAAAACTGGATGATACTTTGAAAAGAAAGAGCTTCAGAAACTGAGCAACTTGATAGCGCTTTGGTCCACCTCTGTCCGTTTTTCAAGCAGTTATACGTCTTCGCGTTGATTGGCAGAATGACTGGAGGTCCTTCTAAGGGTTATCGTGCCAAATTGTGTTCAATTAGCGCGGAAGATCGTCAAAATCACGAGCTGCTTGGAGGGCTGTGCCCATAATGCTGCAAAGTTTCTCAACTGGGGAGGGATTTGATGACCTTACTGACCAAATGTTCAAATGTGTGTGAATTGCGAAGCGACCAAACTGCTGAGGTCATGGGACCCTAGACTTACACACTACTTAAACTAATTTATGCTAAGAAAACACAGCCATGCCCGCGCAATCCGTGACATAGGGCCCTAAACCGCACGGCCACTCCGCGCGGCCCTTGCTGGCCAGGGTAGGATTTCGCAAGCACGAAGACAAGCAGTAGCAACTCCCGCCGTGTGCAGGTTGGCTTTGTCTTGATGAAATGTAAGCCCAGGATGGCTTAGAATGAAGGGCAACAAAGCTGGGCGTAGAATGTCGACGTCATACCGCTGTGCCGTAATTTTGCATCGGATGACAACCAAAAGGGTCCTGCTACGAAAATAAATAACACCCCGGACCATCACTTCTGTTTTTCGGGCTCTATGGCGTCAGTGGAAAGACAATGACCCCGGGAGACGACCGAGGATGTGCGGAACTGCGACACTAACTGCTGCATTGGCCGTAGAACGAATCGGTTCTTACTTTCTGGACACGCCTCATATGTGGTCTTTTAGGCTTGAAAGTATTTTATCAGTAGTAACTTAATAACTTCAGTGTGTTATCTGTTTTTTCTCTGCGTCGAACAGTCTTTCCATACAGACGTCACATAATTTACTACTACTGCTGTAGCTGCTCCACTACGTTGACTACAACTGTAAGAGTAGCGTTACAGTTTTGAGTCGACATGTCCTACTTCCCAGGGGAAAATAAACGAATGGCTTGATCTTGCCACAAGTACTTAGAGGTAATAACCAACCTGAAAACATACTACTTTTAATAGTTGTAATTATTAGCCTGCAAATGAAGTAAACACTGATTTTTGTACTTTGTACTCAGTCACCAATAAAAAATCTGTACTTATACCTCTCACACCCTGACTACTCAGCAAACCACTGTGACATACGTGGCTGAGGTAGAGGTACTCTAATGGGTATTTAGGTTCCTCGTTGTTCCATTCACGTACGGAGTGTGAGACGAAACGAACAATCATTGCTGAGTTGCCTTTGTGCGCACTGTAATTGGATTAGTTTAGTCTTCGCAGCCTCTGCAAGAACAACAGGTCGAGGGTTGGAATATATTATTCGCTTCCTTATCTGATACTGCTTTTTGAAATACTGTAAATGGGACTTCGCAAGATAAATGGAGCTTGTCACCAAGCGCCAGTTTGTTTCAGCACATCCGTGACGCACTCCCATGGATCAAACGTACATGTGAAAATTAATGCTGCTCTTCTTCACTTGCGTTCACTTTCAGCTGGCAGTCCTGTCTGATTTGTGAGCCACACACTCGAGCCAATATTCTAGTATGGGTTGAATGATTTTTGTAGTTATTCTGCTTCCTCGTCTCTCTTTACGGACTAACTGATTTCACATATTCCGGTCAACAAGGTTGAGCCATCTCTTCCATGGTCTTCCATTCTGTATGGTATGCCTTGTATTCCTTGCCTTGCCTTGCCTTGCCTTGTATTCAACAATTAGTTTTCGATGTTTACTCTCAGGTATGCTCCCACCATCTATTTCTCTGTAGATCTATTTTCTTGTGCATTGAACCAACTACTATGTCTCCATGCTCGTCGTCAAATATGTGGAGTCTAAGGACTCCTACGCACTTGATTCGCTATATAAAATATTCAAATTGTTGTGGACTGGCAAGACAGCCAATCCACAATAACGGGTAGCCTAAAGGCACGCGTTTAAGCTCACGCAGGCTGGCGTGAGGTCTGGAACTGGACAAGGTAATTAATATAGCCAATAACGTACGTAGCTGCTGGAATACGTAACTTTAATCCACAATTGGTGAACATCGGTCTGACGGTACATGCATCACAAGATAAATAGCAAATGATAATGGCGCCTTACTAGGTCGTAGCAAATGACGTAGCTGAAGGCTATGCTAACTATCGTCTCGGCAATTGAGAGCGTAATTTGTCATTGAACCATCGTTAGCAAAGTCGGCTGTACAACTGGGGCGAGTGCTAGGACGTCTCTCTAGACCTGCCGTGTGGCGGCGCTCGGTCTGCAATCACTGATAGTGGCGACACGCGGGTCCGACGTATACTACAGGACCGCGGCCGATTTAAAGGCTACCACCTAGCAAATGTGGTGTCTGGCGGTGACACCACACAAACAAATCGTATTAGTGAGTTTTACTACAAAATGAAACGATAAAATAATTAACTTGGCAATTACACAGATGTACAAGCAAAGGGCGACCTACGAAATAATTAATCTTCCTCAGTATAAACAATTCCAAGTCTGTGCTACAAAAAAAATGGCTCTGAGCACTATAGGACTTAACTTCTGAGGTCATTACTCCCCTATAACTTAGAACTACTTAAACCTAACTAACCTAAGGACATCACACACATCCAAACCCGAGGCAGGATTCGAACCTGCGACTGTAGCGGTCGCGCGGTTCCAGACTGTAGTGCCTAGAACCGCTCTGCCACCCCGGCCAGCTCTGTGCTACATAGAGTGTACAAGCGAAATAACTATTACGGCGTAAAGTTAAGATCCGATGCGCCAGTCGGGGACGTTAGAGTGGAGAGGGTTGTGAAGAAGACGTCAGCCAATTGCACGCTGACTAACCACCGTCCAGGACGACAACGCGACGCCAGAGGCCTCTTCACGAAGAGGACATAAGCGCCACGCAGACTGGTCTGGGCCCACTTATTCTACAGCCGCGTCAGGAATATGCACTTGTACAGCAGCGACTTAGGAACTGTTTTACTTCATTTGTATTAGAATTTTTATACTGAAGAGCTTGCTTATTTTGTATGTCGACCTTTGCTTACGATACATCTGTTTAACACAAAGTATTGTAATCATTTCCTTTTGTAATAAAATTAATTAATGCGATTTGCTTGAATTGTTGTCTGTTGTTGTTGTTGTGGTCTTCAGTCCTGAGACTGGTTTGATGCAGCTCTCCATGCTACTCTATTCTGTGCAAGCTTCTTCATCTCCCAGTACCTACTGCAACCTACATCCTTCTGAATCTGCTTAGTGTATTCATCTCTTGGTCTCCCTCTACGATTTTTACCCTCCATGCTGCCCTCCAATGCTAAATTTGTGATCCCTCCAATGTTGTCTAGCGATCCGACAAAGCAGGGTTCTTAGGCACCCGATATTTTAAGAGTAGGCAGGATACAACAATAACCAGAGTTAACCCTTCTATCCAAGTCGCTAGTCTTGAAGCTGGCAATCAACTGCGGCGTCGCCAGTCGGTAGCGGCGCTTGTCTTCTTCACATAGGAGCCGCTGCTGTCGCATTGTCTTCCTGGAGAGGAGTCGGTCAGCCTGCAATTGGCTGACATCTCCTCACAGCCATCTCTTTTATATTGTTCCTGAATGGACTTAACCCCTTAACACCAACTTGTACTTCACTCCTGACGTCTTCATTTCTTAAGAGATCGTCTCTGCTGCAAACTTTAATACTACAGATAAATCTTATTTCCTCTACATGGATCTTAATTTTTCTTCAAGCAGTGTTATTTGTAGGCCAGTTGCGTTATCCCAGTTTCCTCCCAATGCATCATAGACTACGATCTACTCTATCAACGAGTGTGGCTATGTAATCACTCCATTTTTCACATCCTTACAATTACAACACCAAGCTGTTTGTAAGAGTTAACTCATTCCAGTTCAGGATCACTCATAAATTTCTCTACTGTTTTTGGTTTTTTAATGGTTAAAATGACCAAATTTAACATTCTGCATCGTTTTTCAGACAGTATTTCATTATACCCTCTCACGGTGGCCACATCAGTAATTACCAACAGGGTTATTAACACATTTCTCTGTGGCATGCGTGATGTTACTTCCGGATCTGTCGACGAGTCTCCACCCAGTATAACAATATGCATAATGTCCCTACTTAGCAACCGTAAAGGCGTTAGATACCCTCTGTGATTCTGTGTGATTCTGTATCTTTCTTCATCCATGGTTTCCGGGCCACGAATTCTTCTCCTGTGCCAACCTCTTCCTGTCGGGGAGTAGCACTTGCTACCAACGTCCTCAGTTATTTGCTGGATGTATTCCAATTTCAGTCTTCCTCTACTATTTTTATCCACTACAGCTCCCCCTAGTACCAAGGGAGTTTTTCCCTTGTGTCTTAACTGATCTCTTACCATTCTATCCCTACCTCTTACCAATATATGAAGCAAATTCTTTCGTCACCGATTCTGAGAAGGACCTCCTCTTCCTTATCTTATCAGTCCACCTAATTTTCAACATTATTATGTAGTAGCACATCTTACCCCCCTATGAACCATGGAACTTGCCGTTGGTGGGGAGGCTTGCGTGCCTCAGCGATACAAATGGCCGTACCGTAGGTGCAACCACAACGGAGGGGTATCTGTTGAGAGGCCAGACAAACATGTGGTTCCTGAAGAGGGGCAGCAGCCTTCTCAGTAGTTGCAGGGGCCACAGTCTGGATGATTGACTGATCTGGCCTTGTAACATTAACCAAAACGGCCTTGCTGTGCTGGTACTGCGAACGGCTCAAAGCAAGGGGAAACTACAGCCGTAATTTTTCCCGAGGACATGCAGCTTTACTGTATGATTAAATGATGATGGCGTCCTCTTGGGTAAAATATTCCGGAGGTAAAATAGTCCCCCATTCGGATCTCCGGGCGGGGACTACTCAGGAGGACGTCGTTATCAGGAGAAAGAAAACTGGCGTTCTACGGATCGGAGCGTGGAATGTCAGATCCCTTAATCAGGCAGGTAGGTTAGAAAATTTAAAAAGGGAAATGCATAGGTTAAAGTTAGATATAGTAGGAATTAGTGAAGTTCGCTGGCAGGGGGAACAAGACTTTTGGTCAGGTGATTACGGGGTTATAAATACAAAATCAAATAGGGGTAATGCAGGAGTAGGTTTAATAATGAATAAAAAAATAGGAGTGCGGGTTAGGTACTACAAACAGCATAGTGAACGCAATATTGTAGCCAAGATAGACACAAAGCCCATGCCTACTACAGTAGTACAAGTTTATATGCCAACTAGCTCTGTAGATGATGAAGAAAGTATGAAATGTATGACGAGATAAAAGAAATTATTCAGGTAGTGAAGGGAGACGAAAATTTAATAGTCATGGGTGACTGGAATTCGTCAGTAGGAAAAGGGAGAGAAGGAAACATAGTAGGTGAATATGGATTGAGGGGAAGGAATGAAAGAGGAAGCCGCCTTGTAGAATTTTGCACAGAGCATAACTTAATCATAGCTAACACTTGGTTCAAGAATCATAAAAGAAGGTTGTATACCTGGAAGAATCCTGGAGATTCTAAAAGGTATCAGATAGATTCTATAATGGTAATACAGAGATATAGGAACCAGGTTTTAAATTTTAAGACATTTCCAGGGGCAGATGTGGATTCTGACCACAATCTATTGGTTATGAACTGCAGATTGAAACTGAAGAAACTGCAAAAAGGTGGGATTTAAGGAGATGGGACCTGGATAAACTGAAAGAACCAGAGGTTGTAGAGAGTTTCAGGGAGAGCATAAGGGAAAAATTGACAGGAATGGGGGAAAGAAATACAGTAGGAGAAGAATGGGTAGCTCTGTGGGATGAAGTAGTGAAGGCAGCAGACGATCAAGTAGGTAAAAAGACGAGGGCTAATAGAAATCCTTGGGTAACAGAAGAAATATTGAATTTAATTTATGAAATATAAAAATGCCGTAAATGAAGCA